>NW_019386116.1:220135-254555 GCF_000671375.1 Centruroides sculpturatus
TTACCCGTTTTCACAGAATGCAAGAATTAGGTCCCCCGTTTCCAGACTAATTAGAGACCTGGTCCCGATTCTATTTCTGAACGTCTCCTGTTCACGTCAAGTCAAACGAACTATTTTCAACGTTTCTGGAACGTTTACAATCGTTCTATAATCGAACCTTTATTCGAATTTTTTGTTCGAATTCAAATTCGAATATTGTTCGAATTTAATTCGAACAATATTGTTCGAATTTTGTTTAATTTTGAATTTTAAATTTGAATATTGTTCGAATTTAATTCGAACAATATTCGAACAAATTCGAACAAATTCGAACAAAACATTCGAAATAGAAAACCACTTTCAACTACTTTCAACCCCATATCTCTCGCACCCTTATAGCTATCGAGACGCAACCCCAAAGTGCACGAATGGAAACTTGGGGCTACTACCACATACAAACACCATTCACGTGCGATGTGTAGTTTTGGCGGAAAAGTGAAATATAGGGACACACATGTACATTTATATATATATATATATATATATATATATAAATGTACGATGTACATATATATATTTAGATAGAAAGTTATGATCGATTCTCTGTCAGATGTTCGAGAAACTGCACTTCGTTTGTAATCTCATTGCTGCAAACCTTGCATTTAATGCAGACGTTTTTGTCACTTGATGCGATCTCCTTATAAACAAATACGTATATTATTTATATACATTCATGTTTGTGAAAATTGCAACACCATGAAGGAATTGTACAAATTGAACCAAACTTACAGGAAATGTAAAGTGAGGCAAGACATGCAAATGAATAGAATTACAAAGCGATTGCATATGCGTGGAACGAGAACCAGCTCCTTATCAGCCGCTTGTTCCGGGTATATAAAGGACTGTAAAGATGCATTGAAATCTGTTTATCTCCTCTGTCTGTGGTAAACGTTTCATTGGTGGTCAATATGCCTCGTCAAAAGCGAAGGAAGCCATACCAACAACTAACGAAGTTCGTACGAGGCCGCATTGTTAGTATGTGAGAAGGTGAATTTTCGTATCGAGAAATCGCAGCCCGCACGCAGTGTAATGCCACAACAGTGATGCGTGTTTTGAAGAAATGGACAGAGGAGAACCAAATAAGGCGAAAACCTGGCAGTGGGGCAAACAATAGCGGAATGGCACGGGACAACACACACCTCATCCACGTGGCTATGACAGACCGTACGGCGTCCTTTCATATGTTAGCACAACGTTGGAGCACGGCTACAGGTGTTTTAATGTCTAGTTTCACGGTTCATTGCATTGCCGTCTGGTGCAGCATGAATTGCGTGCAAAGGTTCCTCTAAGCAGACGCCTTTGACTTCAGCGGGTTCAGCAACACAGCACGTGGCGTGCCCAGTGGAAACAAGTTGTTTTTTCTGGAGAATCTCGCTACAATCTGCAGTACAATGATGGAAGACATTACAGAGGGGAACGTCTCCTCCCACAGTGGCATCATGGTATGGGTATAATTGTCGATCCCAGCTAGTGCACATTGCGAGCAACCTCAACAGTGATCGCTACATATGGAAAATTGTGGATCCAGAGATCTTCCCCCTTCTTCAACGCATTCCGTGTGCTGTATTTCAGCAGGATAATGCCCGTGCACATGTTTCTCAGACTGCACAAGCCTTCTTCAGTGCCCAACAAATTTTGCTTCTTCCATGGCCTGCTTATTCCCTGCATATGTTGCCCATCGAGCATATCTGGGATTTCATTGGTCGGTGACTCGCTCGTACAGCTGGTGGGCACACAATAAGACTGAACTTTGGCGTCAAGTCGAAGCCAACTAAAATGCCATTCCCCACGATTACATTCAGAACCTGTATGATTTAATGCCATGATGTGTACAGGCTCTCGTCACTCAGCGTGGCGGACACACAAAGTACTGATTTCCGACATTCTTTTTGTTTTTTTCTCTTGTAAATTTG
This sequence comes from Centruroides sculpturatus, assembly GCF_000671375.1. Lineage (NCBI taxonomy): Eukaryota > Metazoa > Arthropoda > Arachnida > Scorpiones > Buthidae > Centruroides > Centruroides sculpturatus. Next base: position 222,088 of record NW_019386116.1, read on the forward strand.
ATCATTTATTTGTTCTACTATCAGTAATGTGTGGAATAAATTTTATTAATTTCTGACAATTCCTTAATGGTGTTGCAATTCTCACAAACAGGAGTGTATTAATGTTAGAACATCCAGAAATTGTTTAGGTATAACAATTGTTGTAACAATTTTTTTATTTTTCATCATTGACAGACACATAATTCAAAAATACGTAAGGCCTTTTATAGTTCAAATCATTTTAATAATGACACTTACCATTCACTCGAGTTGCAACAATTTCTGGTTTGAAAAAACGACAAATTTTGCAATTGTTGTTAAAATGTAATTATTAACATTGCATTGTTAAATGAAATACAGGTAGCTTTCGGTTTACGCCAATTCAATTTACGCCGATTCACAATAACGCCGCTGCGCAATTCGCCGTTTCGAGGTGTAAATTTTCCCGATTTTCCCTATGCCAGACTAATTTTAATTTCAGTGTTGACGTATTTACCGAGCCGCGACATTGTACATTCGTTAAAACAAAAATTTTTATTGAATAGAGGAGAAGGCGGTATTATGGAATCCCAATTACATTTTAGTGAATTGTAGACAAGGTATCATAACTACACCCACATTTTTTGTGCGAAAAGTACTGGTAACTTGTAAACTAAATGTTCCTAATTGGATTTTTCGCTAGTGTAATTATAAGTATGGTTTTTGAAGGCTTTTGTACAAAAAGTCCGAAAGTAGGCTTAGAGAAAATCGGGTGGTAATATGGAACCTTACTGTATATTTTCAAAAAAATGCTTTAATGTAGCCAAAAACAAATAGGAAAGGACAAAAAATGTTAAATAATTACAAAATTATTTACTCCAATGTATTTTATCGCAAAAATGCTTTTATAATAGAAAAATATGACCTCCATCAACAATATATATTCCAGCAGCTCTTTTTCGATATTCTCGGGAAGAATTGGCTTTCTACCTAGTGTCTTTTTCACAAATTGCTCTGGAGGAATGTCTGCTTGCAAATAGAAAGTTCGGAGGAGTTGAGTTCCATATTACTGTAAAAGCACCAATGGGGTCCGTATTTCACGCATCGCCATCTCGAATTAACTTATGTCTGTCGAGACCAAAATTTAAAAAACGTGAACATCACACAGATTAATATGTACCCCTAAGTCTCTGGAACGGAATACATGCACCAGTGAACCTACAACTACACGATTTATATTTTAAAAATAATTAAATTCACTTAGCATTCAAAACTTGCGAATTTTGAAAAAAACAAATTTGCTGATTAAATACGGACAACCGTTTAACTGAAGTAAAACGGGTTTTCCCCTTGCTATGGATGTCTGCCTAGTTCAGTTCAGCCACATTCCGCTGCAGTTCGCCTTTATTATCAGTTCGAAATGGGGTGGTTCCATAATACCCGCATTGTTCCATAATACCACCTTCTCCTCTATATTTATTTTTTCTGTTTAATATTATTGGGCATGTATACATTTGCATTAAATTAATATTAAAATACTAAACATGTACGTACCCACGAGTCAAGATATTAAACTTAATAGTCCAATAAATGGCATCCGAATCCATAGTGTCAATGAATGTATTCCGTATCAGTTCATTCAGGAAAAACCTTACGACGCAATAGCACTTCTGGCGATCACAAATTATCGTTAGTGAGACAAATTTACTTCTCGTTGGCCAGAAGATATTTATCTCTCCTTAGCCACCTCGAACTTTACCGCTCAAAGTTTGACGGATGAAGTTTGTGAGTTAGACAATGATTGGGAGCGAAGTGCAAATGTAAAAAGGAGCATCATATTTGACCATATTCCGAAATTTATAATGAAAGAAATCAAAAATGTAAACAATTAAAGATGGATACTTTTTTCCGAAAAATGAAAGAAATTTGAAACTAAAATTTTTAAATAAAACATTTTATTATATTTTATGTTAAAATACATTTTAAAAATTAAATTTATATGTATTTTGTATTATATTGTATTAATAAACAAAATCACTGTATTTGCGTATTTTTCTCTTATGTGGAACCAAACCCTATACCTCAGTGTAAATATGGGTTCGTTTTACGCAGATTCGATTTGCGCCTGCTTTTGTAGGAACGGAACTGCGGCGTAAACCGAGGGCTACCTGTAACGTTCATTTAACTAGAGTCTGATAAATGATCTGTGACTTATCTAAGCAATAATATACAAGATGAATTGATAAATTTGAGTGTACAGTACAAAATAGAATACTGTACTCGAAAAATATCCAAGGGCGTTTTATGTGCCCTGCGTATTTCATTCTTTATGTCTAGTTGCGAGTGATGCGGGTCTTCTTCTACAGAAACAATAACTTTTTTTTCTATTGTACAAGAACTTTACACTTTTTTTCTGGTTCTACAAAGCGTTGGGAAGTGTTAAAAAAATATGTTTCACAATTAACTCTAAAACCATTGAGCGCTACTCAATGGATGGTCAAGCCGCGATTTCAACTTTGCGAAATCTATAATGCGTTATTCCAAATAATAGAAGACGTCAACAGAGATGCAAAAACTAATGTTAAAACAAGAGGATTAGCAAAAAATATTAAAAATTACTAGTTTATATGCGGTGTAATTTTTTGGCACGATATTTTACATGAAATAAATTTAGTCTCGAAGCTATTGCAATCTGTAACTATAAATTTGTCAGATTGTGTAAGGATGTTATCAGAAATTATACAGAAATTTATAGACAATCGGGACACGATCGGATGAAAATCGCTGCTGATGAGATTGCGACACAGAATTTCTTGCCGAAACCGAAGTTAGAGCCAGAAGAAAAACGCATCAATTTTATTAACATTTCCTTCCTCTGTAATTAGCGGGGAAAGAAGTTTCTCCAAATGAAAATTAATAAAACACTACTTAAGAAGTTCAATACGCCAAACTGAAACTTAGAAATCTATCATTTATTTCTATTGAATCTACAGTTAAAGTTAGAAGAGTAAAAAGTGTAGTAGATTGCTGTAGTTGATAGTCAATATCAATATTTTATAATAGTTTATATTTTCAAAATAAAAATAGTATTCGTGCATTTTGTGCACTTAAAAAATCACAATCGAAGGTTAATCTAAAGAAAAAAAATTTAAGCGGCGGCAATTCGAAGACTCCCATTATACAGAAAAATTCCACCGCACGGCCATGCGTGTAGTGGAAACCATCGGAGCGGTTTCTCTACGAATTCGGTCCGTTTCTAACGATGGGAACTTTATAGAAAAGAAAATTAAAAATTGTCCAAAACTGACAATATGCCGAAGGAATCGGTTTTATTCATTTCTGTCGAGATGCATCCACTTTTTTTCGCGTTGCCGAGCTTCAGTAACGTTAACAAAATAGAATAAAATCCACCTAACATCTGTAAAATAAGAAAGTCTTTTATTCCAGCCAGTGTTTATAATTACAAGAACATAGAATATGAAACTCAGACGCTAGAACTCAGATTTAAAATTTAAATATTGTGATTAAATAAATTTTTATGCTTGAAAAAAATCTTAATCGCACACATGGTCAGTGAGAAACTAAATTCGTGTCTAACGAAATACACCAGAAAGAGGTACTCACTCTCATGACAAAGTTATTCTTGACGAAGAAGAATCCTCCGATAGAAATACCAATCGGGGTCTTTCCGAATCTCTTCATGAAATCTAGAAACTAATCAAATAACTTTATTAATCAAATTGTCTACGGTTAAAAGGCGAATTTAATAATTAATAGAGTATTTCCAGCGATTTCAACCTTGAGTTTGCTTTTAATTTTCATGTGGACAGAAGAAAATATGATTTCTATGAAGATATTGTACAACTGAAAAAGAAATGAAAATTAATTTAATTTATATTCTTTTAATTATTTTTAGAATAAGTTCGCGTTAAACTCGGCATTGTAAAGTATCAATATATTATAGGAGCGATTGAAAACGGTATTCATTGCGATACAACACGAAAATAAAAGACTCCAGCAACGAGTTCCTTATCTGTCTGTGTGGCGCTATCCGTTAAATAAAATATGCTAACAGATGACTCTATAAATGCTGTTTTAATAGAGAAAGTTACGATAAAATGTACGATTTTCTATTTAAACTTATATGTTAGTTATATTATGGTTTGCAATTACATAAATATTTTAAATGTTCCATGCAATTAAATAAGTAATTGCATAAATTGCTTAAATCAAATTTTAAGTTTGCTCTTTTCGCTCTATGGCACTAAAGGTTAGTTCACACATTCGCGAAATTGCAAAATTTGCCGGAAACCACGTCGTATCTGACGTGTCGATCATTCCCTCCGTTTTTCGCTTTCGCCAGCGAATTGCGCTCAGTGTGAACTAAGCTTAAGAGGATCTTTACGAAGCCCGTTACGAATTCGGCAAGGTCATTAACGAGGCAGGAAGGTTTGCTTTACGGGAATAGCTTATAATTAGATGACGAGAAAAAGAAGAGAGATATAAAAAAATATTGGTGTTTTAATTTCCTATTCTGTCTTTCACTACAATATTATAATAATGAAATTTTTGCCTATTATTACTGTTTTCGTATCGCAAGTTTCCTTTATTCTATTACTAAAGAACAAAATAATGAATCGTAAAAGAAATGCGTCGTAGCCACTTAATTCGAATGACGATACAATAATTTAAAAATGAAAACTATCGACACGAAAAAAATATATATTTATTTTCTCTTTTTATTACGTAAATAAAGATAGCGTTTACCTCAGATGTTAAACGGGATAAAGCAAAGGAAAGTAGAAAAGTCACTAAAAATAAGACTAAACGTAAAGCCGAAATGATGATTCTCAGAGACAAGTTTATGTCGATGAATGCCACCACGTAAATGAAAAAGCAATTGACATACAGAGCCACGGCGTAGAACAGAGGAAGGACGTATTGGCACACCTCGTCCACCTGTACCAAACCGTCCAAAATTTCCGTGTGCTTTTCTACGCAACTGTTTAAGAAGATCTCCACACGACTGTGTTCGGCGTGGAAACTCTTCATCGCGGTTGACAGAGTTTTTAATCTTTCGAACATTATAAATCCAACGACGATACCTTGCAAGACGGAAAGGAAAATAACAGCGTAGAAGTATATGAAGGTAACATTCATTAAAATGACGCAAAATGCCGCTTCCTCGGGAGATTTCTTTTCTCTCGTGATTGGAAAACCGAATATATCAAGTATTACAGATACAAAAATCATGAGAATAAAGTAGAGAATAAGTGAAATTAATAAAAATTCTTCGAAGTATTTGTTTAAGGAGATTTCTTCTTCGTACGCGCTTTTCTTGTATTCGAAGTACAGTTTTCTTTTTTTAAATATGCCGAAAAGAACAGCGCTAAACAGATAAAAAATAAAATATATCAATCTGATGAAACAATTGTCGGACTTGTAAACGTATACCCACTCACTGCACGTCACGCCTTCGAAAAAGGTTTCCAGAAACTGTCGAATTGTTATAGTCCACAAGAAAAGTTGTACCGTATTTTCGTAATACCCGTAAGCTTTATCCAGGAAAAAACGAAATTTCGGTTTTCTTTCGTTCTTCTGGCAGTTGCAGTCCATAATTATATTCGTGGCGAAGACTTTTGCCGCTCGAAGAATAAAGTCGATCTGACAAACTGGACACCCGGCATTTACATCCGAATCCATTATCGACTGTAATTTAACCCGACTGTAATTAGGGAATAATTGGTTTTAAAATTTTCAATTCGCAGGAATAAAATTTTTTTAATTCTCACCAGGAGCTAATATTGATGTTTAAACACCAACATACGTTTGTTCCGATGGCAGACGTACACGAATGACGATTATTTTATAAGACTGAGCAGTAGAGAATTTCATCTAAGCGCAGCAATTAGAAAACTAATTACGTATTGATTCTGTTCGATCTGAAACAAGATATTAATACAATATTCGATCCATTGATATTAATACAAACATTGCGTGATAATAACAAATTAAGTATAAAATTTGATTGTATCTTTTATTAAAACCTATCTGATTTATATCGATTCGTCCGTCTTACGATAATTATGTGTAGGGGAGACCGGGGCAACTTCGGCATGCGGGGCAAGTTTGTCAAGCGCTTTTTTTAAAAAACAAATTAAAAAGAGACTTTGGTTATAGGTTAGACAGTTGAGTTTTATTGGTGGCTTGTTGAGTGTAGTGTTTTTATTGTTCTCCAACAAGCGTAGTTGAATTATCAAGCAAATTTTCATTTTCGTTGAATTCCATATAATATTTTTTTCCCATTTATATTGAATTGGCAGGTTTTGTTATAATTCCATGATAACGAAAGTTACTTTTCCTGTTAGAAGGATGTAACTTCAACTTATTCACGTGGCCAGATCGGCAACATAAAGCCATATTAGAAGCAAAGGATAAAAATCAAACAGATGATAAATGAAAACATGTTTGCACTTGTTATTCATGTATATATGTCTTTCAACTTGCATTTCGTTGTAATAATATTAAATGGGTGTTGGATTTGTATTTCTTTGTTTTAATAGTGAATTCCAACTTATACATTGTTAATAACATAATTTTATATACGTGCCAATCTTGCCCCATTACTGTTGCCCCTATACCAGAGGCAAATTTAATAAAAATAATTAAAATAATTACAACTTTACAAAAAGAGAGAAGTTGCCGATCTTGCCCCTATACCCGGGGCAACTTCGTCAATTTCTCTCTTCTTGTAAAGTTGTAATTATTTTAATTATTTTTATTTCCAAACTGATTTTAACCAGTTCTATAGTAAGGTAACATTCCAATAGACAATATGCAAAGCTTTTTTTTTAGTTTACAGCAGTATTTATTACACAAAATTTAAGTAAAGCTTAACATGCCGATCTTGCCCCGGTCTCCCCTACTTAGTGGAAAGCTAATACGAAAATATTTTACTGAATTGAAAGCTTTCCTATTTATTAAAGAATGTCGAGGATTTGAATATTTATCCTGTTACTAAGATATAACCAAACTAATCGCAGAGTGGAAATGCATATTTTGGAAAATAAATAAAATAGTTAGGAAAGAAAACGCGTTAACCGGGTTCCCATCCACAACATTGGCTATAAACGGCAGAAGCTCTTCTCTTTGCCCCTTTAAGGAATAAAATGGCAGACGTTCGGTATTAAATAATTTTATTAAACAAACGATTTGGCTTCGGACAATAACAAAAGCGGAAGACGATTTCCGGTTGTACAAAAGTCGAGCCTTGGGACCGCCGTTCTTCCTGTACAAAAGGCGACGCGCCGTCCGCCACGCGTCGCGCCAGAGGCGGCGGCGGGCGGAGAATTTCTCCCGTCCCCGCTTGCCGGGCGCCGAGGCCGTCGGGAAGCCGTCGCCCCACTCGACGACCGAGGAAGACGGAGGGGGCAGCGGCGGACGGAAGCAGCCCGCACCCGGAACCGGAAAAGGAAGACGAACCGCGATTAAAAAGTAGGAAAAGGAGGCCGACCAGGCCTTCCGGTCGACCCGTCGACCCACGCGTGACGTAAATTAAAACGAAAAGGTTAAAAACGAGGACTATCAGATCTTTAGACGGGGACCGACTTAAACCCTGCTAGAATAGACGCAAATTAGCCATAAGAAAAGGGTTAGAGTGGTTCTAAACTAGACGCCTGACTGTTTGTAGATCGGATTCTCTCCCTGAAAAAGAAAGAGCAAACTCGTCATTGGGGAAGCGGATACGTTTCGACCCAAAGAAGAAAGGAACTCACCGTGTCCCACTTGGCCATTTACCTCTCCTTCTCGAACTTGCCGAACTCCCTCCTGTCGTGGATGGTGGTCAACAACTTCCAGATCGGCAGCTAGACAATAAACACTCTATCCATCTTCCACGATACCTTATTTTATAAGCGAGTTCTGTGTACTCGCTGATTTTTTTCACTGCATGTATTTTGTACATTGTGAGTGTTTGGAACAGACGTGACAATAATGTATGTGATTTTATTGTGTTCGTCAGTGAATGTGATGTCTGGTCTGTTGTGGTAAATTATTTTATCTGTGATTTTGGGTGTTGTAGAACATTTTGTGCGTGTAGTTTTCCAATATTGTCTGTTGAACGTACTCATAGTATAGTTCGTGGATGTCTAATAATTTGTGTTTGTTTGCAAGCTCTAGATGTATTTGCGACTTGATTATGTCTATCTAAATTATCTGTCTGTGCCAAGAGGCTGCAACCAGAAGTGATGCGTTGTATGGTTTCTGGCACGATGTGACATTTTCCGCATGTGTCGTTTGTGATTGTGGTTTGTGGTTTGTCGTTTGTGATTGTGGATCTTTGAGTATGTGTCTTCTATAGTTTTTAGTATTTATGATCTGATCCTGTATGGCAATCACGAATCCTTCCGTCTCCCCAAGGAGGCCTTCCCGAGCTAACCAGCTGTTTGACGCAGTTTTGTCAACAAAATCTTGGGCCAGGTCTTAGGGATGTCTGCCACGGAGTGCCTTTCGTACCCGCGATTGCTTAATGGTGTCTTGCTATTTATATGTTGTGTCGTGTCCATACGTTGCAAATGTAAATTTAATGGTTTATTATTTGAGTCTGCTGGAGTTACTGCTTTACGTAACTGCGATGTTTCTTGGTTTTTGTACAAAAACTCTCGCAATGTCTGTATTTGTTTGTAGTGGAGGTTAACTATCTCGATCAGGCCAGGTCCGCCATTCCTTTAGGTGGAAGGATTAAATATTATCTTAATTAAAGAATTCGGCTTTACTTATTATTTTAGATGCGGTTTTTTGCGTTTTTGCAGAAAATCGAATATATTTTCAGACCATATAAAAAATTCTCTAATTAATCTCGGAAGAGAGAGACCTAATTTTTACACCCGGTGAAAACGGGTAAGATCGGCTATAATCTAATAATTTTAATCTTCGCTATCGTTACTTTTTTCTCGAGCACGCCGGGCTCATCTGCTAGTAAATAGATAAAAACATCAGTCAAATTGTCAGCTTGAAGCCGTTTTGACACTCGCCTTTCCTTAACTTGTCATTGTATTGTTTCCACTTCAACGTATGTGAATTTAGTAAAAATAGAGCAAAAAATAACGAACGCAAAAGTAGGCAAATATAAATATTTCCTAAGCAACTCTATCACACACACAGAGCCGTAACTAGGCAGGTGCAACAGGTGTACCCGCACAGGGCCGTCTTGGAAGGGTTGGGCCCAAACTGCTGTCACAAAAAATTATATTTTTAAATTTTAAATTTTTCTGCTTTTCTACAGCGCGGTTTGGCGATTACATTTCGCCTTACTTAGATCCTAGATGTCCGCTCACCAGTGTTTCCAACCGTGGCGACTTTTAGAGGGACGTGGTGAGTTAGCGGAGACCTCAGACAAATCAGACAAAAGTAGCGCCTTTTCAGTTTTTTTAATTTATTTTTTGAGAAATTTAAATTTATTTTATAGTTTTCAAATTTACAGATTTTTCTCTAGATTATAGAGCTCTCTGGCAACTACTAATATTATTACGATATACAAAACTGTATTTATAGATTTTTTCTACAGTGTGCCGAGCTTGAAAGTTTTAATTTTGAAGTAATGACTCTTATACAAAATATAGAAACTCCGCTTAATATTCTACAGGCTCTTCGTGATTTTGATTTAATTTAATCTTACCAAATATCAATGTCGCTCTTCGAATATTTCTAACTCTTCCCTTTTCTATTGCTTCGTGTGAGAGAAGTTTCAGCGAGTTAAACTTAATAAAAAATTATGTAAGATCAGCAATTATCCTATTATTCGATATTTCTATTATTTCCATAGAATACAATATCGTTAAAAATATTAATTATGATGGTGTGATTAATGAATTTGCTGAAATGAAAGCCAGAAAAATTCAATTAAAATAAATCTTATTAAAAATCTATTGTAATGTATTTGTTTTATTATTTTCCCGAAACCAAATAAATTAAGGGGCCTAAATGCAAATTCTTACACAGGGCACAGGAATGGCTAGTTACGGCTCTGCACACACAGAACGTAAAAGTGGTCCAATATTGCCTAAATTACATTCTATCACACACAGGCACACTTAGTTCATGCAAATGCTACTTTTTAATTCGATTTCCTATTGTCACAACATAATCTTTTTCAATGATAAGTAACTACAATTGCTGTAAAACAACAACAATTCTCATACCCGATCTACTTTTTAAACACAAAAACTGAACTAGTATAAATGCAAAAATATTATCTGATTTACTGATTTAAACACAGCATAGCCAGTCGCTACTTCTCGAGACAAACTAACGTTAAAATCAAATATTTTCAATAACTTAAGCTCAAAGCAGAACTATCGACACGTTAGGCGCGCAATTGTCTTTTATGATAATTGCGGCCTCAGCTTTTAGGAGCGGTCGCGCGGTATATTACAAACAAAAACAGTTGCTTTGCGCTGTCACGTCAAAAGCCTTTTTGCGAGCGCTCGCCAACAATGCACCTGCACCTGCACCATAAACCGAAATCAAAGGGTACCGAAAGCATTTAGGCAGAGGCGTGCGTAAATCATGAATCGTATACATCAATCAAAATAGATGCAGCATCTAATCTTTATGGAGTTATATAGAGTGATAAAAAAAATTCAACACGGATGGGCCAGATGCTGGAGTAGCTATTGGCACAATATTAGGAAAAATGAATTATTTCACTCACGACCAAAGCAAGGTGCGCGTTTGAATGAACTGGTATGACGAATCCACCTTTTATTTCTGGTCTTATTAATACTGTAGATGTCAGCGTGTACTACATACGAACCTAATGCCATTTGCAGAAACAGTTGGAAATAAGTGTCCAATGTGGACGAGCTAATGCACCCATTATTAATACAAAATCAATTCGAGTCTAGATCTGTATCAAATGGAGCGCTTGTTACGGATTGGACCAGGCTCTCCTGATCTTAATCCTGTAGAAAACACGTTTTTTATCTTAGACAGGAAAGTATATAGGAAAAGAAGCAATATACATCAGAGTAATCATTAGAAAAGGCAATAACTGATGCTTTGAACAAAGTAACGGATGACGAGAAGAAAAAAATCTAGCGACCAGTTGCGTAACTTTCCCGGCAACTTTTAAAACTGCGTGCGTGACGCCATCTGTTTTGATGTTTTTTTTTATTATAATCTTTTTATATTTTTAATTATTATGAAATAGCAAAAACCTTAATATGGGAGTTTATAAAAAATTGTACCAGTAAATCCTAACAACGAGTAACATCGTCATTAAGTCCGATCCTACTCGAGATATAAAACACGACTCCCTTTATCTCCTCTCCCCTTCGACCTTCAACTACCGCAATTTGGGAGTTTATAAAAAATTGTACCAGTAAATCCTAACAACGAGTAAAATCGTCATTAAGTCCGATCCTACTCGAGATATAAAACACGACTCCCTTTATCTCCTCATCCCTTCGACCTTTAACCACCGCAATTTAATAGCATCGATCTCTTAATAAACGAAACTCCCTGCAATATTTCAGAAATTTTCGACAAACAGCGCAGCAGAACCTGATTAACCCACTTTGCAGCCCTAGACATTTTATTCTTTAAGAACAAGTCGGTTTTTGAACGACTTTTAAAAACGAATTAAAGTATCATTACATTTGAAACATATTTCTTTGAAATTTTGTTTATACAAATATTTAATAATTCGTTTCTGTTCGACTCGATTTCTTGAAAAGTATTTACAGTATATTGTTGTGTCTTCCGTTAACACAATGAACATTTTTTTCAATTAACAATGCAATGTTAATAATTACATTTTAACAATAATCACAAAATTTGCCACTTTTTTCCAACCAGAAATTGTCACAACTCGAGCATATGGTAAGTGTCATTATTAAAATTATTTGTACTTGAAAAGACCTTTCGTATTCTTGAATTAGTTGTCTTTCAATGATCAAAATACAAAATTTTACAATTGTCAAACTTAAAAAACCTCTATCGATCTAAATATTCTAACATAAAAATATAAATAATATATGTAATTATATCGATGTATTTGTTTATAAGGAGGTCGCTTCGAATGACAAAAACGGCGGCATTAAATGTAAGGTGTGTAAAAATGAGTTTTCAAACGAAGTTCAGTTCCTCGAACATCTGAAGGAGAATCCGAAATGCGAAAAGTTGACTTGCGACGTGTGTCGGAAACAGTTTACTTGGATATCCAATTTGAAAACACACAAGTCAATACATTCAAACGAAAAGAAATTTAAATGCGAGGAATGTGGTTATGTTACAGGAGATGATCGAATTTTAAAAGACACAAAAATAAACACTCGAAAAAAGAACTTTATAAATGTAGCTATTGTAATCATTCAACTATATGGAAAGAAAGTTTACACGGTCATATTTTGTTAAAACATTCGAAAGAACCGAATTTCACTGAAAAAGTAAGTATTTATTTACAAATTTTTTAAGGAAAATCAATCTATATTTGTACAAACAAATAACACTTGAAATGACTATCTAAAATTTTAAATTAATGTCATTTTCGTATTATAATTTACATTTTTAAGTGTTCAAATTATTCGTGTTTGTTAGACATGTTTATTGCGTTTTCTTCAAAAGCAACAATTAAAAAATTCTATATCTTTGATTCTATAATTTTGCCTTAGATTCCTCCGAGATTTCTGGATTTGGAAAAATATCGATGCGAGTTTTGCCCGAAACATTTTCCATTTCCATTCGCTTTAAAACGTCACGAGAAAAGTCACGCGGGAGAAAAACTGTTTCAGTGTGATGATTGTTTTCGAAGATTTACACGAGAGGAGAAATTATACAAACACAAGCGAATAATTCATTCGACAGTAGAAAAACAATCTTCGTCTCAGGTAAATAAAAGTATATTTAAATAATATCCCAGTTTAAAATAAACAATAATATACTTTTCTTATAGTAACATATACAAGATCTACGTAAAGAGAATGTTCTAATTGTAAATGTATTAATTTCACAACGGTCTTTGTGAAGTATTTTCTATTATAATAGTATTGAAATTCTATGGCATAAATATAATTTTTTATAATATGCAGTTGATTGGTATGCAGTTGATATTCGCACTTATTTACACACTTTTTCACAATATTAAAGATTTTTAAAGCGATTTAATTATTACTGCTGAGAAAGCACACCTGTCCCTCTTTTTGCATTGTAAATACGTTCCAAAAAACTGTGTGTTAAAAATTCGTATGAATATACAGTACATGCAACCCGCATGAAAATGCTCGACAAGATCCACAAGTTCAACGAAACGAGAAATTAATTAAGTTACAAAATAAAAACAAACGACGTTTATCATTAACGTTATTTGTATGTAAGAAGAAAAACCGTTGTACCGAATTCTCTTATGCGCGTGTAGTGCTATACCGTGCTTAAAACTAAGCGAAGCAATTAATATTTTTTCTTATTTTTGAAAATTGAATCTCGACCATCTAGATCACAAGTCAGTGCGTCAGTTACTACTTAAGTTTAAATAAATACACAAAAAAAACCCCCCAAATCTTTAATTTTGCTAATGTGTTCTGAAGGTACTGCTATACGTGGCACAAGGATGCATATCACATTTTTTACTGTATTCAAATTTTACAAGTGTCAGTGCCACAAATTGCAGTTCATTTTAAACATCACTGATGGTCCAAGTTAATTCACAAACATAAGTATTGCGTAATGTTTAAATAATGTTTAAGTAAAGATTTTCATCGACAATCTATCATTGTTATGGTAGTTCTGCTATTACCTCTGAATTAAATGTAAAAAAACATCGTAGAATGGTATAACAGGAATTTCATAATTAACAATATTTTTCAATTGTTTAGAAAACTGCTGGTAAAGGCACATCAAAAAGTTTTAAAATCTCGGAACAGAGTGAGATGCACTCTTCTTCTGAAATCTCAGCAGAGAGTTCGATGCAAGAGGAACATCTTGAAACAAACGAGAAAGATAAGAGTTTGAAATTTTCTGAAAAATTATGGCAATGTCATCAATGTCGCATTACTACAAACTCCGAGAAACAATGGTTGCTACATAAACAAACACACGTTGATGAAGTCCCTTGCACGTCAAAGGTATTTAATTGTCATATTCTGTTTACAAGTTTTCGTACTTTGTTAATAAACGTTCAGTTTAAGTTAGGAAAAAACACCAGCACCCAAACACTTCTATACTATAATTTGTTCGAGCGCTAGGGCTGGTAAGCGAGTAAATTATAGTATAGGAAAGATAATCTGTAGCTTATAAAATCGAGTTTCTCACAGTTTTATGAATAAAATACATTACAATATACTTATTGTATATGTAATAAATTACTGGTGGAACCAGGTTGTAAAAGTAGCGCTCGGCAGAAATATCTAAATAAACGAAACCATTAAATATATATTTTTTAAAACCTCAATTTAGCGGTTTTAAAATATACAGTAAATATAAAGACACAACACGGTTTCGAAATATGGAAAAAACTTTTAAATGTTTTGGCATAAGAATAGTGAAAGCATCAGTTATATTAAGTGATAAGAATAGTGAAAGATTTGAGAGACTGTCGATGTCAATAAACTTCACATTACATAGACTACAACTACAAGCAAGGTTTAGAGGAAACAGTCATCTTTATTATGTCGAGCTCTACGTATTCAACCTGGTTTCAGCAGTTTTTTAAATGAGATTTCAAGTATTTTTTAGTTACAGATAACTTTATAAGATAATAGTTTTTAAGATACCTTATGAGACATTCATAACTCGTGATATATTTATGTGACAGTCACGTGTAGTGTGCAGATTCGTCTATGTCCCAAGGAAATGTGTAAAAAATCTGGTGCAGATCGAGCAAAGGCTTTAAAAGTTAATAAAATATGTTAATTAAGAAGTGTGCAGATTCTCGTGTAGTCTATATTTTCCTCTGTGTCTCAGAAAATATATAAAATATAAAATTTAATAAAAAAAACTTAAAAACATTCTGTCATTTATATACAGTACTAGACAAAAAATGTCAAAACGTATATTTGAAAAAAATCGGGGGATGAAATTTGACACGATTTCGATACTGTCTCTTGTTATGTATAGGCACATAAGAACTAGAAAAGTAAAAATGAGATATTATTTTATAAATATTCTATTTTAAAGTCATTAGGCTTGTATTAATAGTTTAAAAGTAATCGCAGAACGATGGTCAAGTGAAATGTTAATATTTAAAAAATAGGCTATAATTTTATAAATACCAAATATTATTAAGTAAAACCTTCAAAAAGACTAGATAAGAGATTAACAGATCTTGAAAGAACACAGACTCTTTCTAGATTTTCCTGTAGCTTGGTGTGACCAAAATCTCTCTCGTTGTAAATCTAGTGGAAAAAATGCTAAATTTGCGATTGTCTAGATCCAGAAAAATTACACGAACTTATTCAAAATTTAAGACAATTGCAGTTCTCACCGCGAACACTAAATATTTTAAATTTTATCCAAATCGGTTCGTTGGTCTCAAAGATATTAATGGTCAAATTTGACACTTTAAATTCAGACGTGTGGCTGAGGTTATAAATATGTAGCACACAATCGAATGAGTATTCATTAAGGATGATACACATTTACTGTTACCACAAATTAGACTTGAGACTGAAGAAGTGCTGAGTTCTCATTTATGAATGATGAATTGAATTTCGTTGACATTTCGAAATTGGTATTTATTGGAAAGTAATTTTTTCATTTTCTTTCGTATAAAGATTTAATTCAAATAATAATAATTAATATATTGATTATTGCAGGAACAAGAAGAAACCGATCCAGAAGTGGTCAGAGCACCCGAAATTCTCGTCGACACGAGAAAAAAAAGTTTGGAAGAGATAAAGGAACAAAAGGAATCGCCTGATTCCGATACTCCGCCAACATTACAATAACCTACGAATGTTTAATATTGAATCATTTTCCATCCAGATTTTAAAAATTTAAACGAGAGATTTTCAAACTTTATTTCTTTCACACAAAAGTGATGTAAACCGCCTCTAAATTCGACATTTAAGACGAATTGAACTTAATGGTTTCTGCAATATTTTGGCAAAATTTCGTGAAAGAAGATAATTAATTCAACAAAATATAAATTTTATTTTTATTGGAAATTTATTGTGATTTGAAAGATTTACTCTATTGTGATTTGAAAGATTTTCGTACTGTCTTTCTTTAGTAATACACACTTTAATATTGTTTTTATGATTGACGTTACCATGCGGATTTTGCAGACTTTGAGAAGGCCATTTCTTAATTTCACGTTGATAAATTAATTTATTTTAATTATTTTTATTTCCAAACTGATTTTAACCAGTTCTATAGTAAGGTAACATTCCAATAGACAATATGCAAAGCTTATTTTTCAGTTTACAGCAGTATTTATTACACAAAATTTAAGTAAAGCTTAACATGCCGATCTTGCCCCGGTCTCCCCTAAGTCTTAAAGAGAAAAACATTTTCCATTTTATTAGCGGAGGATGAGTGCATTTCTCTTTCCGGAGTCGTTTCAATTTCCAAGGAACTGTGAAATGTGTCAATGGAAACTACAACTAAAAATTCACTATTGATGGAAAGACAACGTGACTTAGAAATAGAAAGAGGAGAACTCGAGGAGCAGAGAGCTGGTCGAGTGTCCGCGAGAGTATGCAAATATAGACAAAGATAATGTAGAAATAGTTCATAAAGAAAAATTAACATACAACAGGATGTTTGAAAAAACCATAGAAATCATGAAAAGTAAAGACAGTATAAATAAAAACTGGCTCAATATATTATAAATAAAGCAATCTCTCCTAAAAATAATTTTCCCAAGACGGATTTTGGCAAAAATTCGATTACAAGGTAGCGAACGTCATACGTGGCAACACTAGAGATACCAACGGAAACGACATAAAAACGGGTGGAAGAAAAAGTGGCGGAAACGGCTAAAGTTTTTACAGTCGTATCGTATCGAAGTCTATCTAAATGCAAAGATTTTGGAACTATTTTAATTGTAACGTATACTGGTTTATCCACAAAGGATTAAAGCAGATTTCACGAGATTTTAAATTATACAAAGTATAACTAAAAGGTAAGTCTATATATCGTTTGTTTTTTAACTCATTGTTTTTTATGTAAATTCTCTACTGTAGTTTCGTATAAAGATTTAATTCAAATAATAATAATTAATATATTGATTATTGCAGGAACAAGAAGAAACCGATCCAGAAGTGGTCAGAGCACCCGAAATTCTCGTCGACACGAGAAAAAAAAGTTTGGAAGAGATAAAGGAACAAAAGGAATCGCCTGATTCCGATACTCCGCCAACATTACAATAACCTACGAATGTTTAATATTGAATCATTTTCCATCCAGATTTTAAAAATTTAAACGAGAGATTTTCAAACTTTATTTCTTTCACACAAAAGTGATGTAAACCGCCTCTAAATTCGACATTTAAGACGAATTGAACTTAATGGTTTCTGCAATATTTTGGCAAAATTTCGTGAAAGAAGATAATTAATTCAACAAAATATAAATTTTATTTTTATTGGAAATTTATTGTGATTTGAAAGATTTACTCTATTGTGATTTGAAAGATTTTCGTACTGTCTTTCTTTAGTAATACACACTTTAATATTGTTTNATAGTTAATTGAAGAGGGGCAAAGCCCGAAACGAGTACAAAACAATGTACCGTATCAACTCAACTAATAAACATATTTGATAAAAGTCTTGCCCCGGATCTTTGGAATACAACACAATACTAGTGTTTACTAAGCCAGAATTAGAAAACAGGACAAAGTTTTAGAAAAACAAAAAAAAGTTTATTTTAGAGCTAATATTTTGATAAACTAAGTAGCCTATACTTTTCGTTAGAATATAGAACGAATAAAACCAAAATTTCATGCGGATTGAACAAAATCTGCAGGAGTTACAAAAAAATTCACACACGTGTACAATGCTTTTACAGTCGATCCCCCTATAAGACGGTAGATACGTTTAGTTCTTTACGAATCAATTTTGTAGGAATCGTAGCCAATCACAGCCCGAACGTGTGAAGTTTACGGACTATGGCTGTTTGAAAGGTTTTCTTCCATAAAATTAATCAATTCTAGAATAATTCGAATCAAAATTTCCAAAATACGTATATTTTTTTTGGAAATAATCAGTATAAACTACGCTATAAACAAAAATTGTAAAATTACTTACCGAGTGTGCACCATTCGACATCGCCGTTGCTCAAGCTTGTTTTCGTCGCGGAACAGCGCAACAAACTGCGGCCGCGATTTCTAATAACTTATTTTTCTGCGAAAAGTTCGTTGAATCTTCATCTTTTCAATGCACTGCGACCACTGTTTAACAGTTTGATATAGAAGAATGTATTAATGGCATATACAGTTGGAAAATTATCCAATTTGCTTCTTTTCATAAGAAAATTCATGTAGAAATTAATTATTACATTATTAGACCAATTAAGTCTCGCAAGTGTCTCCGTATCTCTGCGTGCAACGGACAGACGAAAACCTTCGGCTAAAACTTCATCCGCATGATTTGGCTTTAAAGCAGCATCAACTTCCACATCTATTTCGGATGTTAATTCTGGAAAACCATTTAACTGATTTTATTTTCAAGAGGTTTTTCTTGTAAAACTGCTGGTGTTTTTTTTTCTTAAAATTTCTTTTATGTTTTCTTGTGCAATTGCATACTTTGCTTCCCTCTTCTCTCGAATTGATCGCGTTAATTCTTCTTGATAACTTATCTTTTTCTTTTTTTTTTTATCTCGCCTTTCTATTCACTGTCTAAGTTTTTACATCCAATTTTCATTTAAAAAATAGTTTTCTTTTTGTCTTGCTGAAAATTGAACTTCAGAGATTGGTGGTTTACTAACCTGTACCATTGTTATGATCACACTATCATCGTCGTCCTTTTTAATAGGTGAAGGTTTCTCCCTATTTGTCTTCATTAAAGAATATTTGTTCAAAGTACAAGTGTCATTTCCAAATTTCAATATTGGAAGATACTCTTTTGGTGTGGATGCTTTCTTTACATTTGAATGTCAAACATTATGACACATAATGTGATAATTCTATTAAATCACAAGTTGATTTTTTGCTTAATTTCTCTCTTAAGCAATTAAAAACTTTGTTCTTCCATTTAAACCTGAATATCTAATTCTCTTATATTTAGTAGAAGCATCATTCATTTCAAGTCCATTACTTTTATTATTTTCAGAATCTGCGCTAAATTCCTACTACAACAAAACGAATACCAACAGAAGAATAGAACATCTCCGAAAATTCACTATATTTTACAAGAAGAAAGGAAATGCTCTTTCTCTACACTTTTAAAAAAATCTCATTATAAGACTCCGAAAGAAAATCTGTAGAAAATTAAGTGTTTGAAACGGGAATGAGACAGAGGGAATGTTTCGTTTACATTTTCTATGAATTGTGCAAAAAATATTTCCATCCATTAATTGAAGTTTTTACAGAAACGTTTCTTTTTGTAAACAGTGTCACGTTTAACGGGTTAGGTTATTACGTATTAATCAACCCACTCGAAAACAATAATTTTCTTGGCCACAAAGTAGAATGTTTGAAAGAATGGTATATAACTCGAATGGTTTTTATATGGTGGGAACGAATTCACTGTATTAAAAAAAATAAACAATTTTGCTGGATTTGAAAGTAATATGCGAAATTCGGTCGGATGGCCTTTAAAAGTGTTCTACACTATTCCGTCTGTTTATACATTGCAAGAGATTAGTGACTTAATTCGAAGTGTAAAGTATTAAGTGCTATTCTAGTCCTATTAAACATTTCACAAAGTAAAGTGTTCTTATTTATTAATTGAATTATTTTGAGCGAATTGAGAAAGTAAATTTGGTAAATCGTTTTTATACTTGCTACGAAAGGTTTTTTTTTTTTTTCTAATTCCGAGAGCAAAAATCAATTAACTCATTTCAAATTATAAATTTGACGTTTAAAAAATGAAAGATTAACAAGTTAAGGTTTTATATCATAAAACGGTGTAACATATTTTAAACACATTTCGGTTTCTGAAAGATTCCATACAGTAGAGCGTCGTTAATCCGAATCAATTGGGGACTAGAGTTGTTCGGATAACCGATTATGTACGAAAAAATATATTAATCTCTTCCATCCTGAAATTTTTCTGTGTTGCAAGTCGCTTTGCGTTGAATTTTTGTCGATGTTAAGCCTAACGTAAACTATTTAAAATAATAATCGTGGCTATTGTATTGTTAAAAATTATTTCTTTATTTTGTACAAACAAAATAAATATATTGAGAAATATAACAACAATAAAAAAATTATACTTCAGAAGTTAATTTAGTATCAAAAACGTAAAATATTTGAGTAGCCCAGGACATAGCTAAAGATTGCAGCGCCACAGCAATAGCGAAAATTAAAATTCGCCAACTGGAATTCTTTCGGATAAACGACGCTCTACTGTATTTATTATTATAAATACAAAATCTTTTCCTAAAATAATTATTGTTGAAATATATAACAATTATAACTATCCTCGGAATTCTGTTTATTCTATATAATGGTCTAACAATTATACTTTTCTAGATTTCATTTCCTATTATATTACTTTTCCGTCTGTTATATATAACATAGGAAAAGCTTGTTGAATGGTAAAAAACGTTTGCCCCATATTTAGACTTTCGGGAACTTAAAATATCCAAAAGTACAAAAAAATTTGTTTTTTTTTCAATAAATATGGTTGTTCGTGCGTAAAACGATTCTATTCCGGCTGTTTGAAGTTTAATAACTCCGATACTTTCTGTCGAAAATTCCTAAAATTTCACAGTAAAGTTTCTGTATTGGGGGTTGACTGTATTTACTTTTGTTAGTTAGAGGTCGAGGAGTGGTGAGATAAAAGAAAATCTGTGTTTCGTCCCTGGAATACGGTCAGATTTATTGAGAATTTTACTCGTCATCGGTATTTACAATTTGTTATAAAATTCCTGTCTACTTTTAAAATTCAATTTTTGCCATTTTATAATAATTAAAAATATAAAAATATTTTTAAAATAAAATATCTTAACGGAGGCGCCACACGCAATTTAAATGCTGTCCAGAAAGTTTCGATGGTGCCGATGGATTTTATAAAAATGTTGTATATGCTAATATAGAGAAAAATAGTCATTGTATCCAGCCTTCTAGAGATATGAGAGAATTCTCGATAATCTTTTCACCCCTAGTCCTTTAACTAACAAAATTTAGTAGCATTAATTTTCCTAATACACAAATTACCCTGCAGAATTACGGAAATTTTCGACAAAAAGCACACGAGTTATTAAGTTTCGAACAGGGTGAACAAAATAGTGCTACACATAGACACACACACACATACACAATAACATCTATTCATACACAAATTACCCCCGAAATTTCTTTGCGTTTCTCAACGTTGAAGGAGTCCCGAGTAAAAAAATGTATAAATCCTAGTATCATTTTTTGACCTATCGCCATACTTTTCCTCTTTTATGTATATAATAGAGCCGAGAAAGTAATTAATTGTTTAATACACGTTTAATTACAATTATTAACAATTACAATTGTAAGACAATAAACAATCTGTCAAGAAACTAGTTTAATTCTTCAAAAATTACAATTTAAAAACCAATTTGATGAATTTCGCATGAAAGTATTCCAGTTTAAAAATCTCTTTCTGCAATTTTGAAAAAAAAAACAAAAAACATTTATTGTTTCTTTTCAAAACAAAATATTCGCATGTTGTGAACTTGGCGGTGTATCGGAATCAGGACTTTTGTTTTTATCTTTTGTCGTCTCCAATCTTTTCTTTCTCATGTCCATAAGAATTTCGGATGCTCTGACCACTTCTGGATCTGTTTCTTCCTGTTCCTGCAACAATGAAAATTTAAATTATTATTTAAATTCAATTTTTATACGAAAGTAAAAAAAAAATTTCTTTGGCACAAATGTAAATTTCGAAATGTAAACAGAATTCAATTTATCATTCACAAATGGGAACTCAACACTTCTTCAGTCACAAATCTACTTTGTGGTTAACAGTAAATGGGTAGCATCGTTAATAAACTCTCATTCGATTGTGCAATATTTATAACTTCGGTATAGTAGAGCTTAGCCACACTTTTAAAGTTAAAGTGCAAAATTTGATTATTAATATCTCCAAGACCAACATCTAAATCGAAACGATTCGAATGTAATATAAAATATTTAATGTCCGCGGTGAAGACTACGGTAGTCTTAAATTTTGAATAAGTTCGTTGGAATGTTCTGTATCTAGACAATCGCAAATTTACCATTTTTTTCCCCACTAGATTTACGACGAGAGAGATTTTGCTCATACAAAGCTACCGGAAAATCTAGAAATAGTGTGTATTCTTTATAGTTCTTTCGAGATTTGTCTACCTCTTTTGCAGTCTTTTTGAAGGTTTTATTTTAAAATATTGGGTATTTACAACCTATTTTTTAAATATTAACATTTCATTTGTGTATCATCGTGACTTTTTTGTCTTGTATTGTATACAGATGACAGAATGTTAGCTTCTCTTTGTTCTTACCTTTTTATTACATTTTCATATCATATTTATTTTCTGAGACACAGAGGAAGATAAGAACTACGGCGTAAACCAAAAGACCAGCCTTTCCCCTGACGTTTTTCATTTATCAATTTTTAAATCTTTTACTCGATCTACACCAAAGTTTTCATACTTATTTCCTGAAACACACACAAATCTGAAAACTAGTGACTGTCACAAGAATATATCACGAGTTATTAATGTCTCATAAGTTTAAGACGCAGTTTAAGCCTATGGGAGCCTGCAGCCTCGCGGCTTGTCTACAAAACCTAACCCATCCCTCCGGGAGATGACCGTCACTAGCTAATACCTTTTATTTTGGCTCGATATTTTATCGGAGAAGAAAAACAAGAAAGTTTTCATACTTTTTTCCGGCGATCGAGCGATGATCGGGAGTCGAGTCGCTCTCTCTGTTAATCTTAACAGGCAGTCTGGAAGATATTGATGCCGACACGCTTGCTATCGCTGGCGGTCGGCTAGTACTACGCCTTTAAGCCCATCAAAATATAAAACTACATATAGAAGCTCTCTGTAGAAGAGTGTCGAGCTTGATATTTGCTGACACAACTCTGAAATTTGTCTTAGACAAACTAAAATGTCAGGACACAATCTTGATTGCCGACCTTTCCGAGGCATTCCGCAAAAGAATCGGAGAACGGAGTCTTACCGAAGTTACAGGGATGCTGATTTACATACAGAACCAGAGAAAGTATGACCGAAACGTTAGAAAGCGCGATTATTCTAACGTTCAATGAAATACTTTCTCAACCTGGTTTTACCAGTTATTTATTACATATACAATAAGTATACAGTATTGCAATGTATTTTACTCATAAAATTGCGAAAAACTCGACGTTATAAACTACAAGTACGCTTTCCTATACTATAATTTACAAGCGTACCAGCCCCAGTGAGCGAGTAAATTATAGTATAGAAGGGCGGGTGTGCTGGTGTTTTTTGTCTAACTGAATGATTATTTACAAAGTACTAAAACTTTTAAACAAAATACAACAATTAAGTACCTTTGACGTGCAAGGAGATTCGTCAACGTGTGTCTGTTTATGTAGGAACCATTCTTTCTCGGAGTTTGTAGTAAAGAGACATTGATGACATTGCCATAATCTTTCAGAAAATTGCAAACTTTTATCTTTCTCGTTTGTTTCAAGATGTTCCTCTCGCATGGAAGTCGTTGCTGACATTTCAGCAGAAGTGTACATCCTACTCTGTTCCGAGATTTTAAAAGATTTTGATGTATCTTCTCCTGTGATTTGCTAAACAATAGAAAAATATTGTTAATTATGCAATTCCTTTTAAACAATTCTATGATGCTTTTTACATTGAATTGAGAACTAATAGCATAAAAATTAGTTGAATATGATTATTTCAGGGACGTCCCGATACTGCCGGTACCGATACTTTTCCATGGATAAAGTTACAGCAATGAAACACTTGGCCAGGTGGATGCCTTTCAAGTGTTCCAAGAAGTCTTTTAAGGGTAAGTGGCTTCTATTCAGTTGTTACAGACATAGAGATAACCCGGAAATCGTCACGTGGCCAGCTTGTCCGGACGAAGCAGGAACCCACGACCGAATTCTCAGGTATCGCATTGCCACTGGTGGTACCCGATATCTTATGTATCATTGTCCCAGGTATAGCGGAACCTTTAGACCTCATTAGTAGGACTGAAGATTTAGTACTATATGCGAGTCAGAGAATTCGGTATATCGGTTTTACTTCATACGCTATCTTGTGTTTACTACATATCTGTATACATACAAATAACATTAATTATAAACGACGTTAGATTTAAAAAGCTCGTCTTTATTTTGTAACTTGATTAATTTTTCGTTTCATTAAAGTTGTGGATCCTGTTGAGCATTTTCATGCGGGTTGCATGTACTGTATATTTATACGAATTTTTTTACACAGTTTTTTGGAACGTACCCACTATGCAAAAACAGGGACAGGTGTACTTTGTCAGTAGTAAAAACAAGTAAAAGGCGACAGACTGAGCAGAGAAAACCGGTTTTATTTCCAGTTTTGATAATCGAGGCCGATCTTGGCTCTTAATATCGATAATTCTGTGGTATCGGGATAATTGTCCGTATAACGACATAAAAAAAAATATCACACAAAAATAATTAAACGGAAAATAATTAAATCGCTTTATGAATCTTCAATTCTGTGAAAAGATTTGTAAATAAATGTGAATCATACCAATCAAGTGCATATCGTTATAAACTATATTCATGTCATAGATTTTTAATGTTATTATAATAGAAAATACTTCACAAAGATCACTATGAAATTAACACCTTTACAATTAAAATTTTTTCTACACGTAGACCTAGTACATATTACTATAGAAAATTATAACAACTTTTTAACTTATTGTTTATTTTAAACTAGGATATTGTACTTATTTAAATATATTTTTATTTACCTGAGACGTCGGCTGTTTTTCTACTGTGGAATGAATTATTCGCCTGTGTTTGTTTAATTTCTCTTGTCGTGTAAATCTTCGAAAACAATAATCACAATGAAACGGTTTTTTTCCCGTATGACTTATTTCGTGACGGCTTAAAGCGTATGGAGTATGACAAAATTTCAGGCAAACTTTGCATCGATATTTTTCCAAATCCAGAAATCTCGACGAAAGCTAAGCCAAAATTATATTATAAAAACTAGTATTTTTTATAAAAAAACATCAAAGGCTAATACAATATCGAAAAACATTACTAATATATCTTTAGGTATACACAGATTAGTACAAGAATTAGAATCAAAGAAATAGAATTTTTTATTTGTTGCTTCTAAATTAAAGAAAACGCAATAAGAATGTGTGACAAACACGAGTAATCTGAACACTTGAAAATAAAAGTTAGCCAATAAATACTTACTTTTTCAGTGAAATTCGGTTCTTTCGAATGTTTTAGCAAAATATGACAGTCTAAACTCTGTTTCCATATGGTTGAATGATTACAAAAGCTACATTTATAAACTTCTTTTCTTGAGTGTTTATTTTGGTGTCTTCTAAAGTTTGATCCACGTGCGGTACAATAATCACATTCTTCGCATTTAAATTTCTTTTCGTTTGAATGTATTTCTAACTTGTGTATATTCAAATGACAGATCTGACTAAACTGTTTCCGACATTCGTCACAAGTCAACTTTTCGCACTTCGGATTCTCTGTCAGATGTTCGAGGAACTGCACTTCGTTTGTAAACTCATTGTTGCAAACCTTGCATTTAATGCAGCCGTTTTTCTCATTCGGTGCGATCTCCTTATAAACAAATACATCGATATAATCACATATAAAACAGTTTTAAAACAAGATAGAAACTGTTTAGGTTTAACAATTGTTGTAAAATTTTGTATTTTTATCATTGAAAGACACGTAATTTAAAAATACGAACGGTCTCTTCTAGTACAAATAATTTTAGTAATGGCACTTACCATTTGCTCGAGTTGTGACAATTTAGGGTAGGAAAAAGAAACAAGAAATTTTGCTATTATTGTTAAAATGTAATTATTAACATTGCATTGTTTAATGAAATAATATTCATTGTGTTAATGGAATATACAACAATATAAATATTTTTCAANATTCGCTTGAATTGTGACAATTTCTGGTTTAAAAAAGACGACAAATTTTGCGATTATTGTTAAAATGTAATTATTAACATTGCATTGTTTATTGAAATAATATTCATTGTGTTAATGGAATATACAACAATATAAATATTTTTCAAGAAATCGAGTAAATAGAAAACAAACGATTAAATATTTTTATAAACAAAATATGAAGGAAAATGCAAAGAAACTTCTCTCAAATGTAGTGAAACTTTAATTCGTTCCTTGACTTGTCAAACAAAAACAAATTTCCCAATAAGAAACAATATAAAATAGATTGATCTGTTTCCGACCCCGAAACAGGTTTTTTTTTAGCAGCTTATCATACATAAAAATGTTTACAAGTGAATATAACACAATATTAACTATATTTATACTAACTGTAATTATTCCAAATAATCACTTTACAAAATCAATAACTACTGTTGTTGCTCAACTTTCCTGGAAACGTTTAGTGATGTAATCCGTTATACACTCACTGCCAAAAGTTAAGCACAGAGCAATAAACTGCAAAAAAATTGACAAATACAGCTATGATTGACACGAAATGCAGCAGGACAGTAGCAAATATGTTTATGCATAAAACAACACAAAGAATTAAATAGAAAAATAAAAACAATATTGAATTNGATTCAGTTAACATATCTATTTTTTTCCCGATTACCCGTATAAATGAGAGAGATAGCTCACATGTATTTCGCGTGAGGATAAATACCCTGCTTTAAGTTGTCGATTAGTCGTTAGTCTTCGAGTCTCTATATGGCACCAAGTTCTTTCGAATGTTGATAGTTGGGTTCGATGTGGCGCAAAGTTCTTTCGAACGGCGGCGATTAGAATAGTAGCGGCTAATCCGTTCACGTAAATCCACAGTTCACACCAAACTTCGGAGACTGACTCTTACGCATCGACTCCTCCCTTTTATAAAGTGGGTATAGTTGGGTTTTTCCACTGCCTTATTAGGACTGTTTTTCCATCACTGACCAATAGAGGTTTTCTTTTGTGTATTCGTAGTTTCCGGGTGACACATTCGATGTATCATCCTTTACCCCGGAATTAAGTTCGTGAGAAAAAAGTTTAAAGTTCTTTTTAAATGTTAAGTTGTTGTTTATTTCTCTAAACTGTTTCTCTTACGAAAAAAATATTTAACAATTTATTTTAATAAATTCGACTCTCACAATAATAAGTAACTACAATTGCTGTAAAAAACAATAATTCTCTTACCTGAACTACTTTTTAAACACAAAAACTGAACTTGTGTAAATTCAAAAATATTATACTGATACAAATATATAACTGAATTACTGATTTAAACACAGCATAGCCAGTCGCTACTTCTCGAGACAAACTAACGTTAAAATCAAATATTGTCACTAATTTAAGCTCAAAGCGGAACTATCGACACGTTACGCGTGTAATTGTCTTTTATGATAATTGCCGCCTCAGCTTTTAGGACCGGTCGCGCGGTATATTACAAACAAAAACAGTTGCTTTGCGCTGTCACGTCAAAAGCCTTTTGGCGAGCGCTCGCCAACAATGCACCTGCACCTGCACCATAAACTGAAATCGAAGGGTACCGAAAGCATTTAGGCAGAGGCGTGCGTAAATCATGAATCGTATACAATCGCATATATCATATAATATATCAATCGCAACAGATGCAGCATCTAATCTTCATGGAGTTATATGGAGTGATAAAAAAAAATTCAACACGGATGGGCCAGATGCTGGAGAAGGTATTGGCACAATATTAGGAAAAATGAATTATTTCACTCAGGACCGAAGCAAGGTGATACAAGCGTTAATGTATGATGCGCGTTTGAATTGAGTGGTATGACGAATCTAGCTTTTATTTCTGGTCTTATTAATACTGTAGATGTCAGCGGATACTACAGACGATCCTAATGCCATTTGCAGAAACAGTTGGAAGTAAGTGTCCAATGTGGACGAGCTAATGCATCCATTATTAATACAAAAACAATTCGAGTCTAGATTTTTATCAAATGGTGCGTTTGTTACGGATTGGACCAGACTGTCCCGATCTTAATCCTGTAGAAAACACGTTTTTTATCTTAGACAGGAAAGTATATAGGAATAGAAGCAATATACATCAGAGTAATCATTAGAAAAGGCAATAACTGATGCTTTGAACAAAGTAACGGATAACGAGAAGAAAAAAATCTAGCGACCAATTGCGTAACTTTCCCGGCAACATTTAAAACTGCGTGCTTGATACCATCTGTTTTGATGTTTTTTTTATTAAAATCCTTTTATACTTTTAATTATTATAAAATAGCAATAACCTTAATATTGGAGTTTATAAACAATTGTACCAGTAAATCCTAAGAACGAGTAACATCGTCATTAAGTCCGATCCTACTCGAGATATAAAACACGACTCCCTTTATCTCCTCTCCCCTTCGACCTTCAACTACCGCAATTTAATAGCATCGATCCCCTAATAAACGAAACTCCCTGCAATACTTTAGAAATTTTCGACAAACAGCGCAGCAGGGCCGGATTAACCCACTATGGGGCCCTAGACATTTTATTCTTTATCGGGCCCCCTCCTTTTCCTACAAGAAGAAACACAAGAACACATTTTCTTTACATTGTACAATTCACAATAACCATATAAAAAGCAATGTATTTTTGTTTATTTATTTTGTGGCTGCCAGTGTCAGAGATCGTGAACACGGTCTGGCAACTTTTAAAAACGAGTTATTGCCTGGCAACGGGAATAAAAGAAACAAAGGCGCAAAAGTTCGTTGAGTTGCCCGGATGTAGCCTGAGAGTATAGACGACAGCTTCGATCTTATTTTAATAAAGTTCTTCTGTTACCGTTTGGGTTAGATTTACCCAAATGCGAAAATTTAAGAGGAATATTTAAAGTGCGATAGCCATTTAATTGGAATTACGATATGCAAATTGTGGACACGGGAAATGTATTTATTTATTTTCCACTTTTAATTAATCTTTTATTTAAGCTTTCTTCTTTTAAATATGCCGAAAAGAACAGCGCAAAACAGATAAAGAATTAAATATATCAATCTGATAAAACTATTGTCGGTTCCCTACACGTATACCCACTCACTGCAGGTTACACTTTCGAAAAAGGTTTCCGGAAACCGTCGAATTGTTATAGTCCACAAGAAAAGTCGTACCGTCTTTTCGTAACACCGGTAAGCTTTGTTCGGGAAGGAACGAAATTTCGGTTTTCTTTCGTTCTTCTGGCAGTTGCAGTCCATAATTATATTCGTGGCGAAGACTTTGGCCGCTCGAAGAACAAAGTCAATCTGACAAACTGGACACCCGGCATTTACATACGAATCCATTATCGACTGTAATTTAACCAAAATTTCACTGTAATAAGAAAATAATTGCCATTAAATTTTTCAATGCATCGGAATATTACTTTTCCGACTGTTATATATAACAGAGGGAAAGTATGGAGATCGGCCAGGAAGTGACTCCCCTCGGTGACTTTTCTGGCCTTTTTAAATTTTAATGAGCGTAAGTGAAGAATGAACTAACATTGACATTTAAACACTGACGTATTCTGCAAATACATTATTTATTCCGATCTCTTCAATACACCATCGACGACTTTCTTGTATGATTGATCTACAGAATATTTCCACGTGCTCTTGTTCTATCGATCAATATCGATTGCACGGAAGTCGAATTTCAATTAAGTATGGAATTTGATTGCATCAAATAATAAATCCAAAATATTTTAAGTGGTGGTAAAAAAAGATTGAGTATTTCGATGGAGATAATTAAAATTTTACGTGGTTTCATCCGTCTTACAATGCTCTCGGTTAACATTAACTTCGGCTAAGTACACATTATGTGTACTTAGCCGAAAGTTAATATATATTTAGAATTGATACAGATAGTATAGGTGTAGTTAATATTATGTTATATTGCATACGTAGGCATTTTTATGCATGATATACAGCTAAAAAAGGAAAAAAAAGACTGTTTTTGAAATAGGGAATAGATTATTATTTATATTGTTTTATATTGTTTCTTATGGGGAAATTTGTTTAAGAACAAGTCGGTTTTTGAACGACTTTTAGAGACGAATTAAAATTTCATTACATTTGAAACGAGTTTCTTTTCATCTTCATTGATATTATGTTTATATGAATATTTAATCATTTGTTTTTTTTCGACTCGATTTTTTAAAAAAATATTTATTTTATTGTATTTTACGTTTACACAATGAACACCATTTCATTAAACAATACATTGCTAATATTTATTTTGCGGTGTCTTACGTCAGTACAATGAACATTTTTTCATTTAACAATGCAATGTTAATAATTATATTTTAACAATAATCGCAAAATTTGTCGTATTTTTTCAAACCAGAAATTGTCACAACTTAAAGCAAATGGTAAGTGTTATTTCCGAAATTATTTGAACTAAAAAAGAATTTTTTGTATTTGTAAATTACAGTGGTGCCTCGTACAACGTACTTAATCCGTTCCAGGTGCACGTCCGTTAAGTGAAACGTCCGTTATACGAAACGCATTTTCCCATAGAAATACATGTTAAAACATATAATTCGTTCCGCAGCATAAAATAACCGTACTGTACCATAAAAAATGAAAATGGAGCAGACACCAATTATGCCGGGTAGTCAGATGTTGTGAGGAGGAGGTGGAAGAACACTTTCTTTACACATTCATACAGATACAGACTTTTTACACATTGCAGCGGGTCTTTTTTTATTGTTTTTTAATCGGAGTCAGATTCAGGAGAGGCTACCGGAACTTGCAGGGTCAACTTCTCTTGTTCCATCCTTTGTTTTTTGCCCGCTGGCTTCTTGAAAAACATGACCAAGGTGGTCTGTTTCTCTTTCTTCTTTAACACCTGTCGGAAATGACGGACAAAGGTGTCATCGTAGAGATCATTGATCCTGTTGGCCTCAGCTCTGTTTGGATAATGAGTGTTGGTAAACTCCTGAACCTCTCCCCATTCGACAAGAAAGTTTTTGTCAACTTTCACTCCTGATGATTTCTTGCTTTGTTTCAATTGAAATCACCTTTCTGTTTTTTTAGAAGCCATGATGCATTATAAATGACTTAACTTGCCAGATTATATGATACGAATAATTCTTTATTAATTAAGATCACTAAACACTTCTACGAGCTACTCTCGCTCCGTTTGTTTTTTACAACCTCTTTTCGTCCCGCCACCTCGGCATCTACACAATTACATTTCGTTTATTTGAATCGTCAACATATACTGTATTACATTACATTTAATGTTTATTTAAATCATCAACATATATTACATTACATTTCTACTTCAGATATACTAATAATACATTCTAATAATACTAATATATCCTAAAAATAGCAGATTGTCATTGGCAACGGCAAAAGAGTGGAAACATCATTCGCACTTGTTCGAAGAAAGTCCATTGTTCGTCTCACGTAACTGCCGAACGGAAAGTCCGTTGTTCGCAGCAAGTCCGTTCATCGAGTCACGTAACGGTCAAACAGAAAGTCCGTTATTCGCAGCGTCCGTTATTCGAGGCGTACGTTATACGAGGCACCACTGTACGTGTCTTACAATGGCGTCAAATACAAAATTGTAAAACAATTGTTAAACCTAAACAGTTTCTATCGATCTGGATATTCTAACATAAAAATAGGAATAATATATGTAATTATATCGATGTATTTGTTTATAAGGAGGTTACTTCGAGTGACAAAAACGGCGGAATTAAATGCAAGGTGTGCAAAAGTGAGTTTTCAAACGAAGTGCAGTTTCTGGAACATCTGAAGGAGAATCCGAGGTGCGAAAAGTTGACTTGTGACGTGTGTCGGAAACAATTTACTTGGATATCTCATTTGAAAACACACGAGTCAATACATTCAAACGAAAAGAAATTTGAATGCGAGGAATGTGGTTATGTCACCGGAGATGGATCAAATTTTAAAAAACACCAAAATAAACACTCAAAAAAACAAGTTTATAAATGTAGCTATTGTGATTTTCCAACTGTATGGAAACAGAGTTTAGAAAATCATATTTTGATACAACATTTGAAAGAACCGAATATCATTGAAAAAGTAAGTATTTATTAGGAAATTT
Source organism: Centruroides sculpturatus (assembly GCF_000671375.1). NCBI lineage: Eukaryota > Metazoa > Arthropoda > Arachnida > Scorpiones > Buthidae > Centruroides > Centruroides sculpturatus. The sequence goes on from NW_019386116.1 coordinate 254,414, forward strand.
TTGAAGGAAATTCAATTTACATTAGTACAAACAAATAACACTTAAAATGACTATCAAGAATTTTTAATTAATGTCATTTTCGTATTATAATTTATATTTTTAACTGTTCGGATTACTTGACATTTTTATTGCGTTTTTTCTT
>NW_019386117.1:0-42976 GCF_000671375.1 Centruroides sculpturatus
AAAACGAAAGGTAATGCTTCATTTTTTGTCTTAACACATACAATTTGTTGTAAGTGCATGGGAGATATTTTGTCTCATATCTTGGATAATATTTCTTTTCATTTGCAACAAAGTGCATTGGACAACCAACTTTTGACAGTCTTGTTTGAAGGATCTTATATTCCTAAGTTGAGCTGAAGATGGGTTGTGTTTAGGTGGGAAAAGCAAAGCTCCACATTTCTCAGCCCTGGAAATCATTGGGTTGCAGAGAACAACAATCTATAAATGGGTTTGTTTTCATGTTTTGTGAACCCATGCACAGATTAAATGAGCATAGAAACTCTTCAAACAGTTCATTTGTCATTCAAGATTTTTTATTATTTTGATATTTGCAAGGCAGGGATATGGACCTTCTTCAAACATCTTGGATTTCTGTATTTTTCAATAGAAAGCAAGGGATACTTCTTAGGAGCCATCTTCATTGGCTTTAAGCAGCAATGTTATTGTCTCCTTTCTATTTTTCCTGTTGAAACAGTTTTTACCTGTAAAAGTTAATATTTTGTTTGGCATCATGTTATAAAAAAGACATGATCCACAGAATGTCTTCAATTGATGAAACATATCTCCAAAATTTTCGGAAGCAGATCTCTCTTTCATGTTTTGACAGTTACCTTATCTACACTCTTGCTTTCTCTGCTTATAATATTGTATGTAAACTGTCTCTCTCTTTGAATTTTGCAAACCATTCATTCAATGCAGTAATTTTCTTCTGGATTTTCATTTTTGTAACTTCATTTCTCTGTGAACAGAGTGAGTGCATCATGCAATGCCTACTAATGAATCCACTTGATCAAAATGGATTAAAGTTCATCAAATTTGATACCTCCAATTTTGCTATTCTTTGCTTCTGAGCCACCAGATTTTTTGCTTTCTCATAAAATCTTCTCTTTGTTCTTAAGAATTGTATTGACTTCCTATATAGATAGATTAAACTGCTTAGCAATATCAATTTGTTTTGTTTGAGGATTGCTTTCAACCTGCTGTATAATCTAGACTTACAAAGATTGCAATATGGAATGATTATAAAGCTGTACTTTTATAAAAAGGCCATGTAAAAAAAACCTTTGATATGACAAAGACTACAAATCTAGCCTGCATTACTATATGCTCCTATCTTTTCTTTCAAGGTAATGATGCAATGTTTCCGGGGTTCTTTTGGTGGCTTTGTCAGTACAAAATATTATTGTTATGTGAGCACAATGATGTGATTTTAAGGTGCAATTGCCCCGAGCTGCCAGTAACTATTGCTGCAGATACATGTCTGGAAGCGTCAAGCTAGAAGTAGCTTCCTGCCAGTAATCAATGTGCTACAGGAGGGCACTATTAATGTTGCGGCAGTGATTATATGTGTATTTTAATGTGTGTGAAATGTATTTTTTAAAATTCAGTATCCAGAAACACCCAAACATTAATTAAACACTGAAAAAATGCAATTTTTACAATAGATGGGGCTAGAGAAAAATCTGTTATTTAGAGTTACAGATATGCTAAAAGGAGGTAAAATTACATTGATGTGGTGGGACCTGGGAAAAATCCACTATTCTGAGAAATCCATTATTCTGAGAAATCCATTATTCTGTGATCCATTAAAATGATATACTGTATATTAAAAGCTATTTTTATATGATGGCAATATTGAAAACATAGTTTTCTATAACATCTTGACTTGTGTTTTTATTATCAAGTTTGAATACATTGTCCAAAAGTCTGTCCTTTTTTATTTTGGTGATTTGTCTCGTAATTTATATTAGGGAAAATTTGTTAATCTACTCATAAGTTTTCAATTATTTAGACTGATTTAAAAATTAGCTTGTAAAAATTTGTAAGAAGTGAATTTATTTTAAAACTAAAATAGTCATCTGTTTACTAACTAATGTAGGGGAACAATAATTGTTAGATTATAGTTATAAATTTAACAAATTGTTTGGCAACAAGTGATCAATAAGAGTTCACATCTACTAGTGTGCATAATCGTACACTATGACAATAATGGATTAACAAGTATGTTTTAAGTGAATTCAAAACATGGATTATTTTATAGTTTGAATAGAACTGATGATGAATTTTCTAAATATCAAATTAAATTATAAAAATTTATTGTCATAAATTCTTTTAGTATCAATTTGTTTTTGGAATAAAAGTAATTAATGAAAGCTTTTCCTCATAATTCATATATTATAAGAGTAAAAATAGGTCAATCAAGTTCAATTATTATTTTCTTAAATGCCAATTTTAAAAATGATTTTTATTAAAAAAATGATTATTAAAAGATTTTTATTTATTAAGAATAAGCAAATACAGGTAGAATTATCTAAAACAGGCACTTTGCTAAATGGAAAATAAATATTAGAAGATAACAATTTTCTATATAAAGTACTAATATAAACCAGAAATCTGTCTAACACAGAAATGGAACACTTTGTGAGAACTAATTGCATAACATAACTTGAGTAATACAGAATTTTTTGGCATAATGGCAGCTAAATTATATCAATATAATAATTGCTGTAACTAGAAATGTCCACCTTCTTATTGACCAGAAATACAATGTATCAGATTTTTATTTTGTTGTTGTTGTTGTTGTTGTGGTGGTGGTGGTGTCATAGCTGCTTTCCAGATAAAGAAACATCACTGCTTTTCCAAAATATTCTAAAACAGAATATAATGGCACAAGCCAGAATTTTCCTAAACAGATTTCACCATATCATGCACTTCATTTAGCAAATAAAAGCAATATACAGTGGTACCTCGGTATACATCTGCTTTAGAATACGTCCAATCCGGAATACGTCCTGTTTGGACAAAACAAATTTTGCTTGGTATACGACTTTTGTTTGGTATATGACTTAATTCAATTATACGCGCCATCTATGAACAAGAAGCACTATCGGTGTACTAGGCCAGACTAGACGTTCGCGGTGCCACGGTTTATAACTTTGTTAAATTTCTTCTGATTTTAATTTGAAAGTAAAATTTTATTATTTTTATTAATCATGAATTGAAAAAAGGCAAATGAAAAGAAACAGAAAACTAAAAAAATAACAGGAATCACAGTGGAACTGAAAAAAGAGATTATTGAGAAATATGAAGGTGGCATGCGTGTTCGAGATTTAACTGTTGCATACCGTATTCCGAGAACAACGATATCGACAGTTGTGAAAAATAAAGACATTATTAAATCTGCTAACATTGCGAAAGGGGTTAAATCAATTTCTAAACAGAGATTAAAGACATTAGATCATGTTGAGAAATTGCTTTTGCTTTGGAAAACTGAAAAATAATGTGCTGGAGACAGCATATCAGAAGCAATTATTTGTGAGATAGCTAAAAAGATACATGCTGATCTCACGAAAAATCAAGCAGGAACTAGCCAGGAAAGCGAGGTGTTTAAAGCCAGCCATTTTTTTCACATGAGAACAGATTAATCATTTTTACATTACTTCTTATGGGAAAGGTTGGGTTGGTATACGTCCTATTCGGTATAAGTCCAAACATCAGGAATGGATTAAGGTCGTATACCAAGGTTCCACTGTATACTGTAATGATTGAGTGCAAAATAAAACAGCTTTATTAATTTGAGACAATTTCCCTAGGAAGACAATTCAAGAACTGCATGAAAATATAATTTGTTTTATCCACTTAATAATTCTGTTTTAAGATAACAACCTAACAAAACTTACTTTCTTTTACAATAAGTATGCAATGAGGAATAGAGGAATAACCTTTTAATTAAAAAAAGTGGATTAATTAAGCAGATTTAAAATAAAAATTTGTCATTACAAATTGTAGTTAGCTTATCACTTTTGAATACATCAGATTCAAGGTGATAAATAAAACATTCAAAATTACACGAGGAGAAAATCTATAAATTATATTTACATGTTGGATGATTTAAGCTATGAAAAAAATTGCATTTTAATTGCGATATAATAAAAAAACCATTATTATTATTTTGTATATTTTTAATTTGTAAGTCAAAGCATTAATTTTTTTAACAACAACATTATTTAATGCCAAACAATCTGCCATGTTATCGGGTTAAGATTAATTTAAATTATCACAAGATGGTTGCCTACCCACCTACCTCTAGTCAAATTACTTCATATCTAATTATTAAATTAGTCTTATTACAGCCTAGTAATATGGCAGATCATTTGCATTGATTGGAAATTGGATTAATGGATTTATTGTTTATAGAATAGTAAAGAAGACACAAATGTAAAGTTTAAAGAGAAACAAGTCCAAACTGGAAAAGTGTAGATAGAAATCACCTCAGTAACCTTAGTTTTATTTCCAGTATTGTCTTTCAGTCAAGCTGTTCGAAAACATTCGTCGTTTTTAAGATATTACTGGACATAAAACTAAGATTATTGCGGTGATTTATAATGTAAACTTTGAAGAAATTTTTAAATTTCAACAGTCACACATTTATTTCAGTTAAAAACTTAGATAAGAAATCTCATACAATATCCTATTTTTACAAGAAATTAATGTAAAATTTTAAAGAATTGTTATTTTAATTATGTTCTCAAAATATTTGGATGTGAGAACTGTAGATATTTGATACGAACAGTAATAGGTTTTTAAAAAATTATTGTGTGACACTTATAGTTAGTCGTTTTCAATAGCATACAATTGAATCTTTTTAAGTCAAACTTCCTTAACTAGAATTTTATTTTAGTCTCAACTTAGAACACAATGAGTGTTTGGGAGTTGTGTTTCTATAAGTTGAAGTAGCTTTCAGATTGCTTGAAATTGAAGATCCAGAGACTACTTCATGTTAAATTTTGTCCACTTGTTTTGTATTTTCGGGGATGGACAATATTATCAGAAATTTGTCTTCATATTTCTTTTACTCACAATTTTTATTTTTTCAATACCGTCTTAATAAAATTTATTTGTTTAAACTATATTTGCCATCATAACGGTTTTTAATCAGACCATCTGCAATATAATTGTCAAGCACACATTAAAATAAGTGCCATTTTTTATAGCTGATTTCAGTTCTTGAAAGACAAGATGGCACCAACCAATGAAAAAAAGTATGTTTTATTAATTAATATTTTTAGGTACTAATTATCACCATTATTAATCAGGCTATTTTTTACAACTGTTAATAATTAGAAATTAAGCAATTGGGTATTAGAGTTAGACATAGGTGCCATCTACCTCTAATACCGAAATTACTTAATTTATAATTATTAATAGTAGTCTTGAATATGAGTTGCAAATTTTAGAAACTTTAGAATCATCATGAAACATTTTATAGTTTCTTCATTATAAATATAGTATTCTGATTTAAAAAGATTCTTTATTGAAAAAAAGAACAGAAAATATACTTCCATAATTAGTTATAGTAAACTGCACAATTCTGTCACATTATAAGGTCAAGATTGATGACCTTATAATCTAATTTATTACAGTTAGTTCAAAAATGAACAAAATGAACATTATATAAACATTCCAAAGCCTAATACAGTAAGACCCCGCTTAACGCAGGGGGATGCATTCCTGGACAACAAAGTGCGAAGCGAAACAGCATTAAACGAGGTCATTTTAACATAGAGTAAATAGGGATAGGGAAACACGCGACCAAAAATAAACATATTTTACTTTAATTTTAAGTTATATTATTATGCAAATTAATATAAAAATATGTTAAATAACACATAAACATATGCACACAGAAATATAAAGTTCATTTTTTGTGATGAAGGTCTTGACTTTTCTGAAATTCTCATTCTTTTGTAATAAAGTCATGAAAGTTTCATTTGTCGCTTTTTTCTTTCCTTAACAAACAATAGCAGAAGTTCGCATCCAAAATGCTTTGTTTTGCTTTTGCACTCCTTTCAAAATCTGGATCATTCACTACAATTTGATCAATGATTTCAGTTATCTTTACCAAACTTTTACTAAGGAAATCTGTAGAGAAATTTTTTTGGTTCTTCGTTTTTGGAATCTCTCTTTTCCTGTTCTACATGAATTCCTTGTTCTGCCAGTTCTTGAAGGTCATCATTGGTAAGAAACCTGCAGTAACTCCTCAATATCCTGCTTGTCTATATCTCCTAGTCCTGCTATATCGATTAGGTTGAGTTTGGTCAACCTAACGATACTGCAATAGGCTCTTCTCGTTGAGAATTCTTGGATACCGTCGGCCATAACTTCTTCCACACTTCATTCTTGTATTTATCAGTTAATTCTTGCCAAGTGAAGTCGATATTTCCTATGGCATCCATGATGATATATTTTTTCCAAATTTCACCAAACAGACAAATTGACATCTTTTGCTGATTGGTTTGTGTTCGTAAATAATCATATTATATACGAATCAATAAATTGCCACGATAATTTAAATCGGCATAAATTTTGAACTGTTTTTAGGCTTCGAGCAGACCGCATTATATCGAATCAGCGTTAAGTGAGGTCTTGCTGTATTTTAGTAATATGCCAAATGATTACCAGATTAAATTGGGCTACTTTACCACTATTATAATTATTAAATTTAATAAGAGATGGTGTCTAATGCCTATCTCTAGTAACAAATTATTTAGAATTTGATTAAAAATAGTGTTAAAGTATCCTGATTTAATCTGACAATCGTTTGGCATAAGAACAAATGAAATTTAATGTTCACAGAAATTACGGCAGTTTATAATTAACAAGTTTCTGTTATTAAAGTTGTATCACCTGATACATTAGTGATAAACAATAAATGTAGGGAAAAAACTACTTAATTACTAATTTTGTTCAGTAGTATTTCGAACAACAAAAGCAAAAGACTAATAGCTTTTACCTGATAAGAAACACTTCTTAACTTCTAACTTAAATCTATATATAAATGCAAACTTTTCTTAAACCAACAACCTATTTGTCACAATTCGTGTCAACTGGAACTACTACTTAGCTCTCTGTGTAATACGTCTCTGTAATCCAACAAATGGTAGACAGACTCACAGCAAATTTTCAGTTAGGAACTACAATTTTATTCTCAAAAATGACAAATGCATTTCAGGTTGGCTCAATACAACCCAACCCCTCTTCAGTGCTAATTTTTAAAAATAATAAAAACAAAAATAGTCAGTTCACGACAACAAATATACCAACAGAAAAAATTTTTTTCTTAAACACTTACTCTTAAGGATATAAAAATTGTGCATGGGATATCAACACAACTATAACATCGACACATATTATACATCAATACATATAAATTTTTTTTTAAAAATTAGCACTGAAGAGGGGTTGGGATGTATTGAGCCAACCTGAAATGAATTTGTCATTTTTGAGAATAAAATTGTAGTTACTAACTGAAAATTTGCTGTGAGTCCATCTACCATTTGTTGGATTACAGAGACGTATTACATAGAGATCTAATGTACAGCAATTCAGTTATATAGTAATATAGTATTACTTAGCTCTCCTTTTGCAGCCTTTTAAGCACTGAATGAAATGTCACATTTCTATCATTGTTGCATGCTTATCTACATACTTATTCGCTAACAATTGTCTCATCCAGTATTTGACAAAAAGCATTATTAATATTAAATTGACTAAGTTATCTTGCAGTATAACAATTTAATGACCAATTTTAATTCATCAAATCATAAGTTCTGTTTTTGACTGTGAGCTTATGACATAAGCAACAATAGGTGCACCATACTTATGATATTTATGGGCGTACTCTAACTTTTTCATTTGCATTGGTCTATTAACCTTTTAAATAAAACTGTTGGTTTAAAAAGCTTAGTGTTTTTAGCTGTCTTAATTACTCGTCTTTGGATTTGAAACTGAGTTATTGATTTTGAATGTTAAGATGGGTGATGACAATAGTTTTTAAATAAATTCACCAATTTAAAATGTTTTTCAGAAAGATCTAAATGAATTTTTTTAAAATAAAATATCAAAATGACTTCTTATTCGGGAACCAACAATTCTTTATATATTAATAAAGTTGTATTAAGATCTTTCAGATGATCAATTCTGATGCTATATGTTTAACAAAAATAAGTAAAAACATATCAAACTGGCTTTAATTAGTAGGTTCACAGTTGAAAGTAAACTTTAAAGGATCAATTTTAAAATGATTTGATTTACTATTGATAAATATTTCTTTATTGAATATTTATTACACAAAATTATCATTTGCCATATTAACCTACTTACACATTTGTATTTATAACTAATAAAAATAAAATAAATTACTTATTTAAGATGAGTTTCTTTTTAATTTTTTATAATTCATTGTACTTGATATTATTATTATAATGTGTATGTAGTTTTGGTAATATATGTCAACTAGTATTTATATCAAGAACATCTTAAAGAATGACACTAGAAGAAATTAAAAAGTGGTTAACTATGTAATGTAACTACTAGGATATGCATTCTAAAATGTAGAATTTATAGTGGTGTGGTTGTATGCCATATTTTGTATATTGTTGTACATACTCTGCTTAGTATTTATTTCGTTTTCTTCCACTTTGTTCTTGGTTGTTTTGTCTATCACCTTCTGCAAGTTTCTTCCATAGTACGTGTTGTGAGGACCTCCAGGTCGTTCTGGCATTGACTGGAGTACAAAGGAGACAATAAGCTTAAGCTGGCATTCGAGAGGAGCCCGAAATATATCTCAATATAAGGACCTTTGAAAGCTTATTGATAGAACCTGCTAGAGTTCTACAATCAACAATTCAGCAATCACCACCATCATCCCAAAATCATTGAGATTTTGGGTACCCATTCTTTTCTATCACCATATATCCATCTATCCTATTGTCTATCTTTTCTTCCTCTTTTTTTTTTTAGTATAAATAGTTTTAAGTATTTAATCATAGTTTTTTTTTTACCACGTCGAATATTTTCAGTTGTTTTTTTTTTTTTTTTGGTCATGAGATTATACTTAACGATTCTGTCCGAGTACCTGCAGAAATTGTATGTAAAAGAACAAAAATGAGGCGCATTGGAATTTATAAAAGAATCCTGTAAAGAAAATAAACACAGGTGAAAGAAGAACATGTGTGTGTTATATGCTTACCCTGTTGTTGGATTACACTCACCACATATGTATCTTACAGTAAAAATATATTGGAAATTTGTATACGTTTTTTACCAGCAAGCTACTAGTATAGTATCTTCTAAAGTTTGGAATATTGGTCATACTTGCTATAAAAATTTTAAATGTTAATAATATGGTTAATTCGGCTGGCTGCTGTGCTAAGAATGAGGAGTAGATTAATGACATCATCATCTGAAAGAGAAAAATCAACTAATCACACCAGGCAAGTGATCTAAACAACTGTTCTATTCTGAGCAATTTAACAGGAAGGAGACAGCAGAGTACTCTAGAGCACGCCATTTGAATTCATCAATAGTATTAGAGATGTCAGTAAAAGATAAGAGCATCAAATTTACTATATCTGATTTATATATTTTAGCTATTAATTTAAAACAATTACTGTATATAGATTTGCTGTATTTTGTTTAATGGCTTTTAATTAACTTCTATATTTAAGTGTGCCTTTTACAATTTGATGATTATAGTTTGAATTCTAATGGAATTATTTTACCATAATAATTGTGTCTAGTTGGATATTTATTTAATGAAACTGTAAAAATCAGATACATATATCTGTTGTAACCATTTGGGTATAATAATTTTTTTATGGTTAAATAATACACCATATTTTTTTAATTAAAAATAATTAATGCTTTTAACTCATTTTAGGATAATGATAAACAAGAAATGAAAGAGGAAGTAGACATAAAAGAATCAGATGGTAAAGGTTTAGACGAACCTACAGTCAAAAAGGCAAGACTTTCTAAAGATAACACAATGCTCGAAACAGCTAAGGTTAGTTGATTTTATTTAAAATTATCCTTTATATGGTAAAGAACTAATGAATTGAAATCTGTGTTTTTCTAAGTTTCACATAACTTGAAATCTATGTTTATCAATCTATACATAATTGATATTAACAGCTTGGAAAAGACATACNTAACATTGACAGAATTGTTTATTATAAGCAATTACTTATTCTGACATCATCACAATGCCAAGCTGCAATTTTTAATCATATTTTTAATTTATTTAATTTAAAAATATATGCCCTCCACTTCAAATTAGTACTGTAATGTCTTGCCCCTTTACTGTACATCATACTTTCTGTTAGCAATGTAGTTGTGCCAGTCATCTAACTAACTCCTTTCAAGGAAAAATTTTTAAATTAAAATAATGTGACTTCCAGTTTACATTGGAAGTTCATATACAGTTAATTGGGGCCTCCTGCTCCTAAGCTTTCCATATCTGCTCTTCAATTTCATTTATCTGACACCTCAAGATTAAGAAAAGACAAGATGGATGGATGATATTGAGAATTTACAATTTTTTCAAATTGCAGCCCAATAAGAACACTGAAGTTAAATGGAAACTGAGGTATCCAATACAACTTATATAAGTTGTGGAAAAACTACAATAATTTCATTTGAATATCCTTTAGGTTATCTGTATTTGAAAAAAAATTTGACAGCAAGTGAGGGTTTATCTGATGTGACAGATTATATACTGGTTTTGAATTGAAATTATGAAGTCATCAAAGAGCTTTTCCTTTGTCTAAAGTAACTAAGAATNATACTTAACGATTCTGTCCGAGTACCTGCAGAAATTGTATGTAAAAGAACAAAAATGAGGCGCATTGGAATTTATAAAAGAATCCTGTAAAGAAAATAAACACAGGTGAAAGAAGAACATGTGTGTGTTATATGCTTACCCTGTTGTTGGATTACACTCACCACATATGTATCTTACAGTAAAAATATATTGGAAATTTGTATACGTTTTTTACCAGCAAGCTACTAGTATAGTATCTTCTAAAGTTTGGAATATTGGTCATACTTGCTATAAAAATTTTAAATGTTAATAATATGGTTAATTCGGCTGGCTGCTGTGCTAAGAATGAGGAGTAGATTAATGACATCATCATCTGAAAGAGAAAAATCAACTAATCACACCAGGCAAGTGATCTAAACAACTGTTCTATTCTGAGCAATTTAACAGGAAGGAGACAGCAGAGTACTCTAGAGCACGCCATTTGAATTCATCAATAGTATTAGAGATGTCAGTAAAAGATAAGAGCATCAAATTTACTATATCTGATTTATATATTTTAGCTATTAATTTAAAACAATTACTGTATATAGATTTGCTGTATTTTGTTTAATGGCTTTTAATTAACTTCTATATTTAAGTGTGCCTTTTACAATTTGATGATTATAGTTTGAATTCTAATGGAATTATTTTACCATAATAATTGTGTCTAGTTGGATATTTATTTAATGAAACTGTAAAAATCAGATACATATATCTGTTGTAACCATTTGGGTATAATAATTTTTTTATGGTTAAATAATACACCATATTTTTTTAATTAAAAATAATTAATGCTTTTAACTCATTTTAGGATAATGATAAACAAGAAATGAAAGAGGAAGTAGACATAAAAGAATCAGATGGTAAAGGTTTAGACGAACCTACAGTCAAAAAGGCAAGACTTTCTAAAGATAACACAATGCTCGAAACAGCTAAGGTTAGTTGATTTTATTTAAAATTATCCTTTATATGGTAAAGAACTAATGAATTGAAATCTGTGTTTTTCTAAGTTTCACATAACTTGAAATCTATGTTTATCAATCTATACATAATTGATATTAACAGCTTGGAAAAGACATACTGGGCAATGAAAAATTGGACGAATCACGATCAAGTACAAGGGCATTACGTGAAAGCAAAGCATCGACAAAAAGGTTGAGTACAATGGCCAAAACTGCTAAAGAGGGTAAGCTTGTTTTTAATTTGTTCAATTTAAAATCAATATATTTAGTTAGCCTACATAGTTCAGTTTTATCTCTTTTTTTGCAAGCTTCGATGGTACATAAAAAAAGATAAGTGTAAATAACAAAATTAATTTATTACCAAAATTCATTTTGTTATTTACACTTATTTGTGTTTTATGGACCATTGGAGCTTGAAAAAACTGCCCTTGTAGAATTATAATTAAGTAAGATTAAAACTTTTAATCTCATCAAAAATGTTACTTTTTTCTTTTTTATTAACCTGTATTTCTGTTACAATTAGCAAATATCTTTTTATATACTATACTAAATACTATGCTAAGAATAAAAAGTATTCTTAGTAAAGTCTGTAGAGAGTTACATGAACAACATGTACAAAATAACAATTTGGTATCTTTTCTGAAAAAGAAAAAGTTTCTATAAAACATAAAATTATAAAGTTTAAACATACACTGCCAGAAATAGAAATTCCAACACTAAGGAGTTATGCTAGATGTATAAATATTGTGTGTAATTTTTGTTTGTGTTTTATTTAATTGATACCAATTTCAAGAGCACAATTCACATAATGCATGTACAGTGTCACAGCAAATACAAATTATAAGTTCCCGATAGACATGTGCAGAGGTATTTATATTAGTGTCACTGTGAATTACTATAATGACATTAGCTACAATGTACAGAATGCATCAAAGGTAACAACAAACTATTTATCAGCAATTAAACCAGTTTGAATGAGGCCACATGGTAGACCACGAGACAATGGATTTCCATTTTGTAAGATTGCAGAAAGAATGGACCAAGATGTGTCCATCTTGTACAACTTTTGGTATCAATACCTAGGGAATGCACTACCACCAGAAGATTGGGGTCTGAATCCTTTTGGGCCACTGGAGAGAAAGATGATCAGTACATATACAGGTTGTCCCTGATGGATTGGAGGGCATCTATGGTGGAAATTATAGCAGCAGTAATACCCAGAGCGATCACAAGAACTGTTTGAACCAACTACTGGAGAGTCACATCTACTCCAAGCATCTTGTGGCATGTTTGCCATTCACTCCTGCTTACTGTCAGATGCATCATCAATGGTGTTTTGCAAGAGTCTATTCTACAGCATAATTCATAGACAAGAGCCATTTACCAATATATATGGATCGAGATAGGCCTGGAGAACATAAGTCCATCATTGGTATCAATGCAGTGGTACCAGTGATGGACTTATCTGCATAAGGACGACCTAAAGAATGTCTGTTGGTAAGCAGCAACCATAGGTATTATGATAATCAGATCTCCCTCCCTTGTTTGTTATCCTGAACACCATGACAGCAAACATTTGCTCAGAATGTTTGCTGTTGTGATTATGAATGGCAGAACAATGAGTTCAATCACCAAACAGTATTGAGGAGGCCCTGTTTGAACAGGATAATACTTATTCCCATTCTTCAGTTGCAACCAACATGCCCTTCCTTGCCAAAAGATCTCTTAATCTTGTCTGTCAGGATAACGCATTGACAAGATGTCAATGCGTTATCCTGACTGACAAGATTAAGAGATCTTTTGCCAATAGAGCATATGTTGGACATGATTAAATGATAGATACAAACTCATCCACAACCAGCAACAATTATTATTAATCTGGCCCTATAGGTGCAGCAGGTGTGAGATGCTATTTTACAGAATGATATCCAACACATGCATATGTGGATGCCTGCATTTAATGTGGCACACACTACAGTGGTTACTAGGGATCTCCTTCAAAGTTATTCCCCTCTAAAGTGATGCATTTGTCCTAGTGTGTCTGCAACTTCTGAAAGCATTTTTCAAACTCACATTTTTGAATGAGCTTCATTACTCTCATTGCTTTTTCATGGCTAGTTTTTACATTCTCAAAAATCTTTCTTGAATGTTTTTATCTTTTAAAGCAAAAAAAATGTCTGATAAAGCCAGATTTGATTATTAGGGCAGAATGTTCCACCAAAGACTACATTTAACTGCATACTGGTTGATGAGTAGCGTTTTGTGGCAGGGAGCATTGTCATGTTGAAGAAACCATGAATTTTAAGCCCATATTTCATTACCAATCTCTCCAATTGATTTGAAACAACCATTGAATGATGATGTCCTAATTTTCTGCACATTTTATTCTTTGTAGACTGCTACTTGTCATCTGGTATGAAGGTTGTCTTCTGCTGACTTCTATTTCCTTTAGAATCTTGGAAACCACTTATAAATTTGTTTTTGAATCCATGGTTTTGTCTTTATAAGCTTGTTTCAACAAAACATACATTTCTGTATATGGTTTTTCTAATTTCATGCAGGATTTATTACTGTACACTGCTCACAAAAATCTCTCGAAAATTATTGGTCACCCAGGAGTATTTTTCACTCAGAATGTGCTGGTACATATTACTGACAGTGATCAGTAAAAACAATTCTCTACGTTGTCACCATATATGCATAAAGCAGAAATTTTTTTTTAGAAAAGGAACACTACACTGCTGATCACACACCATGTACATATTAATATGAAGAGAGTAACTTTTTTATTTTCAAATCATCTGTGATTTTATGTATATTATCAGACGAATGAATTTTCTGCAAAATATTGTTTTATGCTAGTTTAACATGAATTGTAAACAATTCAGTAAAAAAGTTTGCTTTTAATTTCAACAAACATGTGACAGTTCAACTTTCATATTTGGTTTTTTTAGTAGACTGCAACAATGTGTGTGTAAAAAAATTCTTTCAAATGAGGCATTGATGTCTACCAGGAATAAATATACTTCCATTAGAAAATGTAAGTTGTTATGTGAAATTGAATTGTCATTAGAAACACTATTGACAATTCAATCCATTCAAATCAAACCACTCAATTTTTCATTTGTTAACTTTTGGCTATCCATGGCTAAGTAACCTCATTAAAAAAGTTTGACAACAGTGAAATTTTAAACTAAAACTGCATTCTCTGTGACCACAGGGTCGACACCATACCTGCGATGACTGCATCGTCAGGACTGACACCACTGTGTCTTATGGACAGACAGAAACCTCAATGGCCACTAAGTTTGTCTCCACGCAAGCAGTCACATGTGTAGGCAGTCTGATTTGGGATGGAGGTCTGAGAGACAGTTCACTACTCATGTAACGCAAACAAATAACCATTTATTTTCATAGGATTATACATATATATTAGAGTTAACTATATAGTAATCAAAGAACATATCAATTAAATCATATCGGATCCCTAACTGTGGGAGAGAGTTTACATTCAATTGCAAATTGGTGTTTACCTGAAGGTGTAGGCCCTTTGTTGCGATCTTAGGAGGATGGTGTATATCCAAGACTGGCCTTTGTATAAAGCCTTTAATCCCTGGTCGTAATGGTATAGTTCTCTGCTAAACCTTGCACTTGATGATGACAGACAGCCTCTGATGAAGACCTCTTTTATTTGGGGCTCCTCCCATGTTGAGTTCTATGTCCAGTTTTGATAATAGCCTATAGGTTAGTTAAACCAATACAATAACAATTTTTAATGTTATGTTCCCGATACAGTCAAAAATGACAAATTCAGATGTGTCATCTCTGGACAAGGAAACAAGTTCATGGGAAAATGGAATCACTTCCTGCTATTGTGGTTGAGAGTGAAAATGTCAGCAAAATTATTTAAGTAAATCTTCTCTAATTAGGTTGGGTTAACACACACTTTTTTTTTACCTTTCTGGAATATGCCTCAGCAGAATGTTGGCTCCATTCATTAACATAAGAAATTGCTGTTTGAAAGAAACAGAAACTGACAAATACTCTTGTTAGTACATTTGGAGAAGAGAAATTGATATCACTGTCCTGGTCACTTGAGGAACAGTTTTCATCCATCTGAAATTTCAGCTTTTTTGGCTCATATAAAAGCTGACTTTACATTTATGTAATCTGAAATTTACATTCACTATTTGAAGTCGCCAAAATAAATTCAATACTTATTAAAATACACATTAATTTTCATTCTGTAGAAATTTATTTAATGTGTCTCTAACTGTTCTAAATCTTCCCAAAGCTGTAAATAACACCAACAAAAACCTTCAAAATATACCAGCAAATATAATTTATATTAAATACTTTATGACAAATGTTTTCAATCCTAATAGGGTCTGCATCAGGTCAAAAATGTTCAATAGAATTAGAATGCTAAATGATTTGAATTTAAATATTTTTAAATTGTTGGAATAGTAAATATTAGAACAAGTATACAAAAATCTCATCTAGGTGTTAACATTAAAATAAAAATCAAAATGTTACAAATCCTAAGTGAATTAATTGATTTCTTATTTTTTATTAATGTCATCAGGATTGTTGAAAATGCACTGCCAAGCATGTGAGATGTTTGCCTCCTCCTTAAAATTAATACTTTCTCCTTTTAGTTTGGCTTTAAAAATTTCAAGAGCTTCTAAAATTTTGATTTGATCGGTATGAAGGGTGCATCAAATGAGACTGGCATGCTATAGTTTAGCTTTCACGTCAGTGTCAGAAGCGTATATTGTAAGTACAGTTGTCTGCTTTTTGTTTTGTATATCCTATTTATGTTCTGCCAGCTGTTTTTTAAGGGACTGCTTGGTTGAACCAATGTATCCTAGATCTCTGTGAAATATGTTCTCTCACAGGTATACTATACATCCCCTGTGCATTGTAGATGTTAATGGTGTATTTTGCCATTTCTTAATACCTTATAAACTGATGGGTTATGTCTGTATGTTATCGCTCACTCTCTATTAGTAGCAATTTCTTTGTATAAAGCCTTTAATCCCGGTCGTAATCAATTAGTATATGTTTGCCTGTATGCTCCAAACTCTTACTATTGCCCTCGTTAAGATTGTAAACTGGTATAGTTTTCTGCTAAACCTTGCACCATTGTTCTAGGGTAACCATGTGCTGTCACTATTTTTTCAATGTTTTAATTCTTGCAATGTGCTAACAGTGTTTGTGCGGTGTGTGAATGTCCTTTTTGTAAGACTCTAAATCATTTTTTGACTATCTCAACAACATTAATAAAAAATAAGAAATCAATTAATTCACTTAGGATTCGTAACAAATGTATTTGTTAATTTTAATTTTTATTTTAATGTTGATGTGAACACCTAGGTGCAATTTTTGTATACTTGCTCTAATATTTACTGTTCCGATGATTTTAAAATATTTAAATTCTATCATTTAGCATTCTAATTCTATCGAACATTTTTGACCTGATGCCGATCCTATTAGGATTGAAAACATTTTAGTATAAATACGTTCTGATAATTATATTTGCTGGTATATTTTGAAAGTTTTTCTTGGTGTTATTTACTGTTTCTAACTGTGTAAGTGGCCACCTCCATGTGCATGTTTCTTCATTTTCGAAATGTTTGTTACTCGTTTAATGAGTATTCTTTGCAGAATTTTTGGTCTTTTTGTTGTTGTTTTCAAAAACTTGTTTTAAATCCCAATATAAATACATTTTAATAAACTATCAGAATAAAGTATTAGAATGCATAGAAAATGATAATTATATATTAAATTAAATATGTGAATATAAATACAGAATTATTTATACAAGGTTAGGAAATAATTTTAATAAAACAAAAGAAATCCATACGTTAGCAGTAAAAAATTGATATTAAAACGAATGTTTTCAATCCACATCCTCAGATTATAACACATTTTGAATTAAATTTATAAATACACAAATAAATTTGTCCATTAATTTTTATATTCTGCAGTTGAAATGTTCCAATTGAATGCTTATAATACATTTTGAATTCTATTTAGAATTGTAACCTGATGATGGTTCATTAAGCAGATCAAAAACATTTTTTTAATGCAAGTTTTTCACTGACAAAAGGAAAAATAAAATCTATACTTACCAGTAAATATTGCTTGTTTCCTATATTTTAGTGTAACTTGGTTAAATAAATTTAAATAGTCATTATTATTTACTAACAATTAAATTCAATTAAATCTGGAGAGATNTATTATTTCTTTTATATATATATATATATATATATATATATAAAATTTTATTATATTTATTATAAAGGGAGATCAGTTTGTTATGTTGATATGATAGCCAATATCAATCTCTCTCTTTCATTACTTACTAACTTGTGGGTTTGTAGTTGGGACACTGTTTAAAATTTGGTAATTGCATTCCATATTAATTCTTTTAGGTGTTTTGTTAATTGCAAATGATACTTAGACTTAACAACAACATCTCACACAACTCCTGGGAAGATAAATCAATACAAAAAAACCTTTTTTTAATATCCCAGTATGAACAAATTTAAACAAAACGAACGTTTTCGACCATAAACTTGGTCTTCATCAGGCTAATGGCCAATATTAAAAAAGGTTTTTTTTGTGTTGATACTTAGATTTAATAAGTTTTATAATTGAATATAATAATTTGCAACTATATATGGTTCCAAATGTGGAAAAGAATGCAGTATGGCACTTACTAAAGTGTTTAATGAATTTTGGATAGACATTCCTAAAATAAATATAAACAACTTTGCAGATTTAAAAAATATTTTAACACCATCATCATGCAATTCTCTTAATTAATTAATTTAACCTGCTGCTGTTTTGCGAAGTAAATTTTCAGAAAGCAAAAGTCTGTTGTTAGTTACATCACTATTAAATGAATTTCAGAAAAAAATGCAACGGATGGTTTTTAAGTTGTAAATCTTCAAATCTTTAGAAATCCCTGCTGTTGCTATCATGCTGAAGAATGCCAAAATTGACACTCCATTTTCCATGCTTGAAAAGTGATTGAAAGCATTCTCCCTTCTTTTTGGAAACAAAATATTGCCAAATTCATACAAAGCATTTTTTATCTTTTCCACAAAGCAACATATAATAGAACATTAAATCCTGTATCCCTTCACTGTCTTGCAATTGAAACTTTGTTTGATTCTCCTTAAATCAGTTCAGGAATCTTTTTTTAAAACAAGAAATCTGGTTAAAATACTTTTTTGTAAAGTGGTTATTGACCACACAAAAATAAATCATTTGGCTGTTCATTGCCAATTTGTAAATTTCATTGAAGATTTTTTTTTTTTTTTTTTTTATTGCTATGGCAAAAAAGCCTTATTTCTGAGATACGATGATCAATTATGTGTTGTAAAGTAGGAATTTTACTGATTGATTTCAAAAGCTTTAAATTAATGGTATCTAATGTCTTATGAAACTAAATATTCATGATATTAATAAGTTCACCTTCATTGTAGGGACATTTTTCATGAGCAATATTCATGATACTTTATAACAAGTTTCTCTCGTGGTGTAGGCTTCCCTACTAAATGTTGAAGTAGTAGTAATTTGATTATTAATTGACGACTTTAATGATTTAAGCTACTAGTATCTATCTTCGATATATGTGAATGTTTATGAAAAAATGTGTCCTTACTTTTAACATTTTAAATTGGTAATTGTTGCATTTTTGTATGAGACAAAAAGCATAATCTTCCTACTTTTTCTTCTTATTTAAAATATTTTTGCCATGACGACTAATAAGAAATCAGTCAATGTGAAATGTCAAGATTTTAAACTTCAATGACAACAGAGCCGTTTACTCAAAAGATGAGTTATACATTACTTTCATTAAAGAAACAAAGGAATTGGCATTTATTATTTTATCATCAAATTAAACGAGCAATCGCTTATTGTGACATTGTCACAATGATGGGCTACAATTTTAATTTGAAAATACATGATTTCCTTTCTAGACCAGAAGTTTGTATATATTTAACTGGGGCCTCTGCCTCCTAAACTTTCCATATCTGGTCTCGATTTTCATCTATCCATTCCATTGTCGAGATTAAGGAAGGACAGCCGGACAACAATGGAAATATCAAAAAACTGGGTAAGTTTTGAATGTTTGGCGAACATTAACCATACGGTGGCACTTCTAAGTAGCTGAGAAATTTTGGTTGAAAATAATTATTTGGGAACGTTATTTCAACTTCGATTTTATTACTGTTGGTGGCAAGTTTTTCATCACTTATATAATATAGGCTTTATTTTATTTCATTTTAGTTCAACTTTACTTTTGTAGTTGTAGTATGTACAACAAAATTAATTTGAACGGAAATGGTTGGCAGGATGGCCGAGTAGTTAAGCCGTTGGGCTTCGTTCTAGGGAATCTAGGAATAAATCGGGATGGGTCAAAAAAACACCAGGGGCTGGTATATCCCGGTGTAGAACTGACATCTCTCACTGCCTGACTAAACTCATGTTGGGTTTTATTAAAATGTTCTCTTTATGCCCACAGGAAGGAGAGTAAAGAGATAAACAGTTATTTCTGTAATGTTTTTGTCTGTAAAGCTTTACATTTACAAAAGAATGTTCAATGCAATATTTAACAAAATATTACTAATATATGAATTCAATGATTATTTTTCTTTTAATTTACCAAATCATAAATGCCGTTTTCGACTGTGACTTGCTGACAGTTGCCTATGCCCGTTTTTAAAATGGAGATTAATTTTGAATGGATGTTGAAGTTCTTTGCCTTTCAACCAAACAAACTTCCCAAAGTAAGAAAAAGACCGAAACAAAATATAATGGCCTCAGGGTATAACATAACATTTAGGCTCAATTCTTCACGAACCAAAGATCAACAAGGTAGCGACATTATGTATTGCCAAAATCAATTTAAGGATAATTTTTGACAAACGTAGATATTTCTAAATAAAAATTGCGTTTCTTCACTCCCAAACACAGTAATATGTAATGCATCTCCACCATTGATCTTTAGCTACATTAGAACAACAAACAAAAAATAAGTGAATATTCTTACCTACTTTACATCAACTGTTTCTAGGTCTTCATATTCTTTAAATTTTAATACTTGTAAGAATAGTTAATCTTCTTTCATATCTAGCATCTGGAAGTAACTATAATTAACAGTTATTAGTTTACTAGATTTATTTATAGGATTTGTTTTGGAGATGGCATCCTAACTGGCTTGATTTGGTTTGTGGTACTTTATACCCATTAAATTATTGGGAATGTCGTTGCTTCACCTTGAATATTGTTAAAATCCAAGGTGAATAAAAACTGACATTGAAAATAACAACTACTTTGTTGTTAACTAACTTAGCATGCTCCAAAATATTGAAAATTAATTCTGATATCATTGTTTACAATATGTGGATTCTATTATGTAAGAAAATAATGCTACACCTTATTTAATTGTTCATGGGAAATCTTAATGTTATGCTTTAATTATAAAGTTTAGTTTTCTTTCCTAGTCCTAGGAATTAAATTTTAGAAATAAAACTTGTTTTAAGTTTGATTAAATATATTATATGTTTATTAATGCTTTATAAATCAATTAAGGTGAAGCTTTATTAAAAGAATTGGGTCATAAAGACGACAACCCAGACAGTGAACGACGACGTACAAGATCACAGACCCGTGGTGCACCTCCGCCGCCACCTCTTCAGAAGTCGTCGGCAAAAGTGAGTCTTATAGCATTTAAAATTGCCTTAATTATTATTCGAAAACGAAAAAATTGCCTAAACTTATCCCATTTGCATTAGGACACACCCAAACGAGGTCGGAGAGGTAGACCTCGCAAAGACGAAGGTTCCGCATCGGAGGAAGAAGTCAGAAGTAAAGAAGTAAACAACACAGAAGAAAAAGAAGAAATGCCAAATTATGATGGACCCATTGAGTCAGAGGGTGGAACAGAAATGGAAGAGGTACAAAATTGAATAACCAAGGAAAAAAAAACAAACAAAAAACAAAAGCCAATTGTTTTGAATCATTTCTTGCATAGACTGGGAGCGAGGCTAGAGCAGTGAGTGTGCATGTGTGCGTGTGTGTGTGAGTGCATGCACATCCTGTTTACACACTGGTTTATATTAATCACCGTGTTTCGACACATCCATTATGCAAAAAACTGCTATCATTTTTTAATCGTGATAGCCGACATCATTATAATCCCACATCTGTATCAGAGAAACTCTCTCGACACATGGATATGTTAGATTAGCCACAAGTATTTTAAACATGCTTCTGACAAAGGATAAAAAAAAAAATTAAAAAAATAAATTGTTTAATGTTACATTATGGCTGATAAAAAAAATAATAAAAATAAGAAAAATTCAAGATTTTTAAAATGTNTAACAGCAGATATAGCATTAATCCTCTTTTTCAGAAAGAAACATATCTCACCAAGTTGCTTTATGTTCTTCATTCAAGTTCTTGGCGTTCTTCTGTCATCAGATCCGTTTCAGGTTCCATTTTGAGCTCTTCAATGTTCTTTATTTCTCAGATGTGATTTTTTGTTACTCCTTTAGCTGCTTGAGTCTTCTTGATTATACTGTATCATTCTGAGATAAGAATGAACTGCGGCCTACTGTACACCTGTTCAAGCCATACTGCCCAGCAACATCAGACATCTGCTCACTCTCTACCTTTGCTATTATACTCTAACCTTTCAAAAATAAAAACTGACGCAAAACATAATGAGTGACCACCTGACAGTCTCTTGAATACTATAAAAAAAATTGTTTGTGTCAGAAAAATAAAAGGCTGGAATTACAAGGGAGAGTTTCAAAGTTCGGAGGAATACTATCCAATCAGTATATACTGGGTTGAATGTCGATGTCTCCCATGGTTTGAGAAGTTTTGAATTATTGTCTGAAGACAAGGAAAGACCAATTGGTATTCATTATTTTATGTCACTTCTTGTGTTTGTT
This sequence comes from Centruroides sculpturatus, assembly GCF_000671375.1. NCBI lineage: Eukaryota > Metazoa > Arthropoda > Arachnida > Scorpiones > Buthidae > Centruroides > Centruroides sculpturatus. The sequence goes on from NW_019386117.1 coordinate 22,620, forward strand.
CTGTGAGGTATACATTGTCCAAACATAAAAATCTTTCGCAAAAGTGTTCATTATCCGATTTGTTTATAGTCTGAACTGTTTGTTAACTGATCACCCACTGTATAATACTGTACGATAAACTTTACACCATATTTTTTTAATTAAAAATAATTAATGCTTTTAACTCATTTTAGGATAATGATAAACAAGAAATGAAAGAGGAAGTAGACATAAAAGAATCAGATGGTAAAGGTTTAGACGAACCTACAGTCAAAAAGGCAAGACTTTCTAAAGATAACACAATGCTCGAAACAGCTAAGGTTAGTTGATTTTATTTAAAATTATCCTTTATATGGTAAAGAACTAATGAATTGAAATCTGTGTTTTTCTAAGTTTCACATAACTTGAAATCTATGTTTATCAATCTATACATAATTGATATTAACAGCTTGGAAAAGACATACTGGGCAATGAAAAATTGGACGAATCACGATCAAGTACAAGGGCATTACGTGAAAGCAAAGCATCGACAAAAAGGTTGAGTACAATGGCCAAAACTGCTAAAGAGGGTAAGCTTGTTTTTAATTTGTTCAATTTAAAATCAATATATTTAGTTAGCCTACATAGTTCAGTTTTATCTCTTTTTTTGCAAGCTTCGATGGTACATAAAAAAAGATAAGTGTAAATAACAAAATTAATTTATTACCAAAATTCATTTTGTTATTTACACTTATTTGTGTTTTATGGACCATTGGAGCTTGAAAAAACTGCCCTTGTAGAATTATAATTAAGTAAGATTAAAACTTTTAATCTCATCAAAAATGTTACTTTTTTCTTTTTTATTAACCTGTATTTCTGTTACAATTAGCAAATATCTTTTTATATACTATACTAAATACTATGCTAAGAATAAAAAGTATTCTTAGTAAAGTCTGTAGAGAGTTACATGAACAACATGTACAAAATAACAATTTGGTATCTTTTCTGAAAAAGAAAAAGTTTCTATAAAACATAAAATTATAAAGTTTAAACATACACTGCCAGAAATAGAAATTCCAACACTAAGGAGTTATGCTAGATGTATAAATATTGTGTGTAATTTTTGTTTGTGTTTTATTTAATTGATACCAATTTCAAGAGCACAATTCACATAATGCATGTACAGTGTCACAGCAAATACAAATTATAAGTTCCCGATAGACATGTGCAGAGGTATTTATATTAGTGTCACTGTGAATTACTATAATGACATTAGCTACAATGTACAGAATGCATCAAAGGTAACAACAAACTATTTATCAGCAATTAAACCAGTTTGAATGAGGCCACATGGTAGACCACGAGACAATGGATTTCCATTTTGTAAGATTGCAGAAAGAATGGACCAAGATGTGTCCATCTTGTACAACTTTTGGTATCAATACCTAGGGAATGCACTACCACCAGAAGATTGGGGTCTGAATCCTTTTGGGCCACTGGAGAGAAAGATGATCAGTACATATACAGGTTGTCCCTGATGGATTGGAGGGCATCTATGGTGGAAATTATAGCAGCAGTAATACCCAGAGCGATCACAAGAACTGTTTGAACCAACTACTGGAGAGTCACATCTACTCCAAGCATCTTGTGGCATGTTTGCCATTCACTCCTGCTTACTGTCAGATGCATCATCAATGGTGTTTTGCAAGAGTCTATTCTACAGCATAATTCATAGACAAGAGCCATTTACCAATATATATGGATCGAGATAGGCCTGGAGAACATAAGTCCATCATTGGTATCAATGCAGTGGTACCAGTGATGGACTTATCTGCATAAGGACGACCTAAAGAATGTCTGTTGGTAAGCAGCAACCATAGGTATTATGATAATCAGATCTCCCTCCCTTGTTTGTTATCCTGAACACCATGACAGCAAACATTTGCTCAGAATGTTTGCTGTTGTGATTATGAATGGCAGAACAATGAGTTCAATCACCAAACAGTATTGAGGAGGCCCTGTTTGAACAGGATAATACTTATTCCCATTCTTCAGTTGCAACCAACATGCCCTTCCTTGCCAAAAGATCTCTTAATCTTGTCTGTCAGGATAACGCATTGACAAGATGTCAATGCGTTATCCTGACTGACAAGATTAAGAGATCTTTTGCCAATAGAGCATATGTTGGACATGATTAAATGATAGATACAAACTCATCCACAACCAGCAACAATTATTATTAATCTGGCCCTATAGGTGCAGCAGGTGTGAGATGCTATTTTACAGAATGATATCCAACACATGCATATGTGGATGCCTGCATTTAATGTGGCACACACTACAGTGGTTACTAGGGATCTCCTTCAAAGTTATTCCCCTCTAAAGTGATGCATTTGTCCTAGTGTGTCTGCAACTTCTGAAAGCATTTTTCAAACTCACATTTTTGAATGAGCTTCATTACTCTCATTGCTTTTTCATGGCTAGTTTTTACATTCTCAAAAATCTTTCTTGAATGTTTTTATCTTTTAAAGCAAAAAAAATGTCTGATAAAGCCAGATTTGATTATTAGGGCAGAATGTTCCACCAAAGACTACATTTAACTGCATACTGGTTGATGAGTAGCGTTTTGTGGCAGGGAGCATTGTCATGTTGAAGAAACCATGAATTTTAAGCCCATATTTCATTACCAATCTCTCCAATTGATTTGAAACAACCATTGAATGATGATGTCCTAATTTTCTGCACATTTTATTCTTTGTAGACTGCTACTTGTCATCTGGTATGAAGGTTGTCTTCTGCTGACTTCTATTTCCTTTAGAATCTTGGAAACCACTTATAAATTTGTTTTTGAATCCATGGTTTTGTCTTTATAAGCTTGTTTCAACAAAACATACATTTCTGTATATGGTTTTTCTAATTTCATGCAGGATTTATTACTGTACACTGCTCACAAAAATCTCTCGAAAATTATTGGTCACCCAGGAGTATTTTTCACTCAGAATGTGCTGGTACATATTACTGACAGTGATCAGTAAAAACAATTCTCTACGTTGTCACCATATATGCATAAAGCAGAAATTTTTTTTTAGAAAAGGAACACTACACTGCTGATCACACACCATGTACATATTAATATGAAGAGAGTAACTTTTTTATTTTCAAATCATCTGTGATTTTATGTATATTATCAGACGAATGAATTTTCTGCAAAATATTGTTTTATGCTAGTTTAACATGAATTGTAAACAATTCAGTAAAAAAGTTTGCTTTTAATTTCAACAAACATGTGACAGTTCAACTTTCATATTTGGTTTTTTTAGTAGACTGCAACAATGTGTGTGTAAAAAAATTCTTTCAAATGAGGCATTGATGTCTACCAGGAATAAATATACTTCCATTAGAAAATGTAAGTTGTTATGTGAAATTGAATTGTCATTAGAAACACTATTGACAATTCAATCCATTCAAATCAAACCACTCAATTTTTCATTTGTTAACTTTTGGCTATCCATGGCTAAGTAACCTCATTAAAAAAGTTTGACAACAGTGAAATTTTAAACTAAAACTGCATTCTCTGTGACCACAGGGTCGACACCATACCTGCGATGACTGCATCGTCAGGACTGACACCACTGTGTCTTATGGACAGACAGAAACCTCAATGGCCACTAAGTTTGTCTCCACGCAAGCAGTCACATGTGTAGGCAGTCTGATTTGGGATGGAGGTCTGAGAGACAGTTCACTACTCATGTAACGCAAACAAATAACCATTTATTTTCATAGGATTATACATATATATTAGAGTTAACTATATAGTAATCAAAGAACATATCAATTAAATCATATCGGATCCCTAACTGTGGGAGAGAGTTTACATTCAATTGCAAATTGGTGTTTACCTGAAGGTGTAGGCCCTTTGTTGCGATCTTAGGAGGATGGTGTATATCCAAGACTGGCCTTTGTATAAAGCCTTTAATCCCTGGTCGTAATGGTATAGTTCTCTGCTAAACCTTGCACTTGATGATGACAGACAGCCTCTGATGAAGACCTCTTTTATTTGGGGCTCCTCCCATGTTGAGTTCTATGTCCAGTTTTGATAATAGCCTATAGGTTAGTTAAACCAATACAATAACAATTTTTAATGTTATGTTCCCGATACAGTCAAAAATGACAAATTCAGATGTGTCATCTCTGGACAAGGAAACAAGTTCATGGGAAAATGGAATCACTTCCTGCTATTGTGGTTGAGAGTGAAAATGTCAGCAAAATTATTTAAGTAAATCTTCTCTAATTAGGTTGGGTTAACACACACTTTTTTTTTACCTTTCTGGAATATGCCTCAGCAGAATGTTGGCTCCATTCATTAACATAAGAAATTGCTGTTTGAAAGAAACAGAAACTGACAAATACTCTTGTTAGTACATTTGGAGAAGAGAAATTGATATCACTGTCCTGGTCACTTGAGGAACAGTTTTCATCCATCTGAAATTTCAGCTTTTTTGGCTCATATAAAAGCTGACTTTACATTTATGTAATCTGAAATTTACATTCACTATTTGAAGTCGCCAAAATAAATTCAATACTTATTAAAATACACATTAATTTTCATTCTGTAGAAATTTATTTAATGTGTCTCTAACTGTTCTAAATCTTCCCAAAGCTGTAAATAACACCAACAAAAACCTTCAAAATATACCAGCAAATATAATTTATATTAAATACTTTATGACAAATGTTTTCAATCCTAATAGGGTCTGCATCAGGTCAAAAATGTTCAATAGAATTAGAATGCTAAATGATTTGAATTTAAATATTTTTAAATTGTTGGAATAGTAAATATTAGAACAAGTATACAAAAATCTCATCTAGGTGTTAACATTAAAATAAAAATCAAAATGTTACAAATCCTAAGTGAATTAATTGATTTCTTATTTTTTATTAATGTCATCAGGATTGTTGAAAATGCACTGCCAAGCATGTGAGATGTTTGCCTCCTCCTTAAAATTAATACTTTCTCCTTTTAGTTTGGCTTTAAAAATTTCAAGAGCTTCTAAAATTTTGATTTGATCGGTATGAAGGGTGCATCAAATGAGACTGGCATGCTATAGTTTAGCTTTCACGTCAGTGTCAGAAGCGTATATTGTAAGTACAGTTGTCTGCTTTTTGTTTTGTATATCCTATTTATGTTCTGCCAGCTGTTTTTTAAGGGACCGCTTGGTTGAACCAATGTATCCTAGATCTCTGTGAAATATGTTCTCTCACAGGTATACTATACATCCCCTGTGCATTGTAGATGTTAATGGTGTATTTTGCCATTTCTTAATACCTTATAAACTGATGGGTTATGTCTGTATGTTATCGCTCACTCTCTATTAGTAGCAATTTCTTTGTATAAAGCCTTTAATCCCGGTCGTAATCAATTAGTATATGTTTGCCTGTATGCTCCAAACTCTTACTATTGCCCTCGTTAAGATTGTAAACTGGTATAGTTTTCTGCTAAACCTTGCACCATTGTTCTAGGGTAACCATGTGCTGTCACTATTTTTTCAATGTTTTAATTCTTGCAATGTGCTAACAGTGTTTGTGCGGTGTGTGAATGTCCTTTTTGTAAGACTCTAAATCATTTTTTGACTATCTCAACAACATTAATAAAAAATAAGAAATCAATTAATTCACTTAGGATTCGTAACAAATGTATTTGTTAATTTTAATTTTTATTTTAATGTTGATGTGAACACCTAGGTGCAATTTTTGTATACTTGCTCTAATATTTACTGTTCCGATGATTTTAAAATATTTAAATTCTATCATTTAGCATTCTAATTCTATCGAACATTTTTGACCTGATGCCGATCCTATTAGGATTGAAAACATTTTAGTATAAATACGTTCTGATAATTATATTTGCTGGTATATTTTGAAAGTTTTTCTTGGTGTTATTTACTGTTTCTAACTGTGTAAGTGGCCACCTCCATGTGCATGTTTCTTCATTTTCGAAATGTTTGTTACTCGTTTAATGAGTATTCTTTGCAGAATTTTTGGTCTTTTTGTTGTTGTTTTCAAAAACTTGTTTTAAATCCCAATATAAATACATTTTAATAAACTATCAGAATAAAGTATTAGAATGCATAGAAAATGATAATTATATATTAAATTAAATATGTGAATATAAATACAGAATTATTTATACAAGGTTAGGAAATAATTTTAATAAAACAAAAGAAATCCATACGTTAGCAGTAAAAAATTGATATTAAAACGAATGTTTTCAATCCACATCCTCAGATTATAACACATTTTGAATTAAATTTATAAATACACAAATAAATTTGTCCATTAATTTTTATATTCTGCAGTTGAAATGTTCCAATTGAATGCTTATAATACATTTTGAATTCTATTTAGAATTGTAACCTGATGATGGTTCATTAAGCAGATCAAAAACATTTTTTTAATGCAAGTTTTTCACTGACAAAAGGAAAAATAAAATCTATACTTACCAGTAAATATTGCTTGTTTCCTATATTTTAGTGTAACTTGGTTAAATAAATTTAAATAGTCATTATTATTTACTAACAATTAAATTCAATTAAATCTGGAGAGATTGAATATGCAAAATGGCCATTGTTCTTACCAGTTGCAGATTAAATTCAATTGTGCTTCAGAGTGCGATTGTCAGTTTTTAAAATGTCTTTAATTTTATAATTTATTGTTACATGTTATAAGCGAGTGTACCTGTTGAGGGTCTTCTGTAGCCATCTTGGGTTAATTGTAAAAATATGAAAAAAATATTGTAAATTCTTAAGTGAAAGAAAATGATTCTTGTAAATTTTGCTTAATATTCCAATAATTAGTTACTTGCCAGTTTAAACACAAACATTTCCGTTTGGAAAGCTTGTCAAATGTCAATGCCTATTCTATTGTTCTTCATTTCTTTGCATCATTTTTGTTAATTAGCGAACAGGAAGTCAGGAATGTTATCTTCGACCTCTTTCCTGTAAAGAACGATAAACACATACTACTACTAATAATATCTGAAATTAAGAATTATTGTTACTTATGATATTACTTACCATTTTCATACTTTAACAACAATATTTTAATGTGTATTTGGAGAGAAGCTATTTTTGATATAATTATAATGTTTTATCATTGTTAATGTTAACAAATTGTACATAAACTAGTCTAAATTGTTAATTAGACTAGTAGTATTCTTCTGAATTTTAGATAGTTTTAGTATTTAAATCATATTAAAAAAATCTTGTATTTCCAGTAAAGCAATTATAAGGAATTTGGAAAAATATTTGCACATTTGGATTCCATTGTTACTACTTTATGAAATCCCGTAACGTTACCGCCATGAAGATAATAAATTTATCCACAGTCGACGTTTAGTTGAATTATTTATTTTTTATATAGTTGTTTTCCTTCCTATATTTCAATTAAGAGCATGGGTGGGCCAAACCTTATCACAATAAGAGCCAAATGCCCTATTGGAATGATATTTTATATTAGGTTAAGAATNTGAACAGTAAATATTAGAACAAGTATATAAAAAAATCACACCTAGATGTTAACGTTAAATTAAAAATTAACATAAAAATTAATGAATACATAGTGTACAGTAATTTACCTGATAAGACAGACCTCAGAAAAATACTTTATGAGGCATAAAGCTGTCTATGATGATAATTAATTATCTAAGGTTATTTTTGGCCTGCCAGGGTGTGGCCGAGTTATCCGGAGTGCCGGGTTATCGAGTGCCGAGTTTTCGAGGCTCTACTGTAATGAGAAATACAGTATGTAAATACATAAAATATCACTTACAAACAGGTTTGGATCAATTTACAATCTTTTGGTATAGTCTCTAGCATTGTCTATCATCTTTTACCATTGGTGTAAAAGTCAGAGGATACAGTCAGCATTCCCAGATTGATCAGTGTTTATCAGTCTATGGCATGCAATATCTCAAGGACTACACAAGCCTACAAAAAAAAATTTTTTTTTTGGTGCCTAGGATTTTAGAACTGATTTTAGCTATATTTGGGTCACTGAATCCAAATATGAAATCAGTTTTTCTCTATCAGCTCTACTTTTTTAGATCTGTGTTTTTTTAACGTACAGTGCCACATGAAATGTGCAGCTCTAATTCCAGTTTGTACAGTTCTAAATCATATATGCAAGAATTGATTCCTGTATATTTTCCCCACTGTTAGTCTGCCGTCCAGTTAGTTCCAGGTAAATCCACCAAACGAAGTAAGCATTCGGTAACGAATTGACGTTCAATGCTTCAACTAGAGTTGAGGTAAGTTTGTAAGTTTTAGCCGTGCAGTGTCTAGATCAGTGTTTCCCGACCTTTTTTGTGCTATGCCCCACCTAAGCCTTTCTAAAATTCTTATGCCTCAGTTAAGTATAGAAAAAATTAAAGCAGGAATATTTGACGGCCCACAAATAAGACAACTCATTAACGATCTTGCCTTTGTCAATTCGATGAATGAAGCTGAGCAAAAAGCCTGGACTTCATTTGTTGCAGTTGTCAGAAATTTTCTAGGCAAACGCAAAGCTGAAAATTATGTTGAACTGGTAAACGAGATGCTTAACAGTTTCAAATTCCTTGGGTGTAATATGAGTATTAAGGTGCACTATTTACACAGTCACTTAGATCGTTTTCCTGAAAATTTAGGAGACACCAGTGAAGAACAAGGTGAAAGATTTCACCAGGATATTAAAACTATGGAGGACCGCTACCAAGGAAGATGGGATACGCATATGATGGCAGATTACTGCTGGAGTTTAAAAAGGGATTGCTCCAAAATACATTCACGAAAGTCACGGAAAAGAAGCTTCCTCAATGTGTAACTGTTTAGTTTTATTGATGACTTTTTCCTCTATCTTTGTATAGAATAATATTTGCATAATATAATAATAAAAATTCCGTGTTTAGTTTTTTTACTTGATCCATGGATTTAACTTAAGATATTGAAACATATATTTCGCTAAAATGCTATATCTTAAAAATTAGAGCTCCTAGGCAAAAACTAATGCCATATTTGAATTCAGGACATCAAATTCATATGAAATCAGCTCAAAATACCTGGGCACCAAAATCACTGTTGACCTGTGCTATCTTAAAGTGAAGAGGTTCCTTCATCTTTGGAAACAAACTGACAAGTAATATGTCATGCAAAATCATAGGGAGATTGATCTGAAAGTATAATTTTGTTTCCTGTGAGGCGCTCGTCGCAGATTGTGTTGCATGAAATATTCATCATACTGTGCATTGACAGTTCTATCTAGAGGTTAACTGTGTGTCAGAATAACACTAGCACAGTTGTTTGCAGCAATGATCATCACCTTTGCATTACTGGATTACTTCACTTTCGACAACTGTAACACCATCACTCACAGAACTGACATTTAAGTTTGGACTTGTGCTCAAGCCCATACTTTGATGATTGCAATATTCTGATGTAAAAAGTCTTCATGACTTTTCACATCAGACTTACATCAGATCTTCACATATGGAATCATTGCAAATGGGGAACAAGCGGCCTCCATTTAATGTTGCCATTTCTGCACTTTATTGAGAGCACACGGAACCAATGAGATGCAGTTTTTCTCATGTGAACCTTAAGAATATGCAGTACTGTTACATGAGACAGGTTAGCCTCAGTGCACTCTCATGAATTGTGTAGCACTGATTAATCTGCAGCATTATGGCTATGACCTGCATCTACATTTCTACAACTGATGGATGTCCAAGTTCAGGTTCATTCACACTCTGATATACATTTTTGAGGCATAACCCACCATATTACTGTATAATGTCATAGGTTCCATTATAGACTACTTGACATTACAGCAGTGAACATTTACATTGCTACTGTGCAGGCACCATCATACACACAGAGAACTATATACAGCAGAGCCTCGATTATCCGACCTCCGATTAACCGACACCTTGGTTAACCGACCGTCCTAGTCGGCAAATTTCAAATGTCCGCTAGTGATGTGGCACTACAATATTTGGCTATGTCTTGGCTACTTTAATATTATTTTTACGTGGTTTAGTTGGCAACACTCATTCAACCATGAAAGGGAGCCAGTATTTAAACGTGGCTTAATTTTCTAATTTTTAAACAATACAATACAGACGATTATTATTTTAAAAAATTTTTGTTAGGCTTAACTTCGATGAAAATTCAACGCAAAGTAGGTTAATAGCGATATACTAATACACTAATATACTAATTACATGGGATATAATAATATACTACACTAATAATGGATTTTTTCATACTTTTCGGTTATCCGACCAACTCCAGTCCCCAATTGAGTCGGATAATCGAGTCAACAAGTAAGAGAAGATCACTACTAAATATCTAGCATGATGTTCGCCCTTCATTTCTGCAGTGTAACTGTGTTTTCACTATTAAATTATCAACCCTTGTATTTTCATTGCTTCTCATTCAAATTTTGCATTGTTTTAAAATTAAGTAAAACTATAATAATGTGAGAGTCTAATTACTATTGTGTTTCTTACTGTCTCAAACAATAATAAGTACAAACAAAAGGAGAAAAATAGCCTAACCTAACCTAACTTGGCTGCAAGGTCCCAAAAATGGCATGGGACAATTATGCACCCTAATTTAGCTAATATTCACGATGAACATTTAAATTTTAACTGGTGAAAACTAAAAATAATGTTTCATATCACTAGTATGTATTAAAATATTGTAAAAAGCTGCAGAAATTGACACTTGTCAAAAATTCACACCTTTAAATTTCAGAAAAAAGAATCTTCAAAATACCGGATTAATATAAAAATATAAAAATAACCACTTAACAAAACCAATAACCAGTATTAAATAATTGTAAAATGAACTGCAAACGTTTTTGGTTCCTTCCCTAGGACCTTTCTCAAGCAGCGATTCGTCTTTAGAATAAATATGAACGAAGACCAGTAAATTGCAACATTCGAAAAATTATTCTTCCGAACAACATTTCAAAAGTCAAAATTCTTCCGAACAACATTTCAAAAGTCAAAATTCAACGTTAATGTGAATCACGTGCATTCCCGAATTCCGTAAATAAACTCAATAAAAAATAATATAAAAAATGTTCGGTTTACATATTCGTATGCATGAAACTTAAAAATTTATTTGGAGAAAAGAATCGTGTAGCATAGTCGCATACTGTAGTCAGTTCTAAGGATGTTCTCTCTCATACGCACATGTAAACTTTACCTTATCTCATATCACTTCACTGTTGTGTGTTGTGTCTGGTTATTCTGAAATCTGTTAATTTAAAGAAAGAAAAAAAATTCAGAAAAAAGTATTATTGGTTAGTTAGTGTGTGTAAATTTTAAGTTGAACTAGAACGTTATTTGTGTGTTATTTTATGTAAGTTTTCTTTGTTTGCATTCTTAATTTATTGCGTTACAAAAAAAAAGAGCACGATTTCATTTGTGTGATGTACTTTTTTCGTTTTGTGATTTTTAAAAATCAAATTATTTTAACTTCGAAAACTTCGTCTTTTGCTCGAGTACGGCGTAACGGACGACGCGTGTCACACACAGAAAACAGTTTAGCCAAACACAACTGACTCTCTCCGTGAGACAAAACACTCCAGTGCAGATCGTATTTAAATGGTCTGAATTCTTCTGCACTGTGTATAAACCATTGAAAAAAAAAACAAAAAAGGAAAAAAAAACCTGTCATATTCATCTCCATAGTGTTCTTTAGGATGTGTCATTTGTTTGGAACTTTATATAGCTATATTGAAATCAGATAGGATTGGTATATTTGGCAGATTTTGATCTAGTTTTCGACTTCTTGTGAAGATTACTGTGCTGTTATATCTAACGATTTAAGAACAAAAGAAAAACTGGATTTCTGTGCTTCCTATAATTGCTGTATTAATTTTAAATTTTTCTTTTTTTTAAATTACTTTTTAATTATTTCGTTTTGTCTCTATAGTTTTTAGAAAGAGACAAGTCTTTTTTAAATAGTATCAGAAGGTGGTAACGTAGAAGTGTCTTGTTTAATTTCTTCGGATAGGTTAGGCATTGGCACCTAGTTCCCCCCTCTCATTGATCTTTCAGACATTCGGCAACGACTACAGTATGTTCCTGAAGGCCATAAAATTTTGCATACGCATCCTCCATCTTGCTCAAATCTTCGCATCCCTGACGAACATCTATGTAAACATAAATTGTGTATAGTGCAATTTCATAATTGTAAAAGAAAAAAAATATTTTGAAAAATCCTTGGGTCGTTAATGATATATATAACTGATGTTTTTAAGAGCTATTAACAAGTTAATAACTTGTCTGTTGAAGATGTTGAGAAGTCGGTAGACACTTCTACTGTTTACCTACTTCTGGTACTTTAAACGGATCAAGAAATGAACGTTAGTCAAAATATATATATAAATAAATAAAAATATAAATATATATATATATATATGTCCGAAGTAATGGTGAACAGAGATATCTGTGTTTTCTTGATACACAATCTATTCTTGGATTGTTTGTTTTGCATATGATGTCAAAAAATAAATTGCCAGACGGCAAAGAAAATATCACATTTTACTCATCACCAGCCTTTTTCTCATTAGCAAGTCCGTAAGTCGGTTCCATTGACTTTAGTTAGTTTCCCAATCGTGTAACGTACAAGAGCGACCGTCACGCACGCAAGCAAGCAAATTTATTCGTCGGCATCCCGAGCGTTCCATTATCTCGTTTTTCTTGGTTGATAAAATGTCAATGGAACTTATGACAGTTTATCACTGTATATCAGTTTAAGAAAGCAATATGGAAGCTTTTTTTTATATAAAAAAAAAAGTATTATAATAAACTAAAACAAAAAAAAGGAAAATTTCTTCAGTACAAAACAAGATCCAGCTTCCTTTTGGTACTTCATTTATCTGGTGTATGTGTGGTGTGAATTTTAATAATAAATGTTTTGGTCCCAGTGTGTATTTTCTTGTTCTTAATAACAAGTTGTTATATTAAAGATAGGAAGAAAACTTTCTTGTTAATCATTTTTTTTTTTTTTTTTGTGTGCATTTTTCAGAATTTGCTTTTCGCTCGCTAGCGAGGAAACGTTTTATTTTTTGATAAATATTTGTTTGATCTCTAATAAATTGGGTGAATTTTATATAGATTTTTGGCTGGCTTTTGTCATTTTCATCTGTCCTCTTAAGGTGCGCAGGAGGCCAAAACGGAAGCGGCGAGCGGCCAACCGTCTACGTCCATTGTCGGATTTGGTTGGTCGAACCGACCGCCGCCTCAGTTTTGCCGTCCCCGTCCGTCTCCCATTACTTAACGTTTTTAAACTGCTTGCAGTCATCTCAGAATGCACGATTTTCTGCCAGGATGCAAAATTACAAATCAGAATGCTTTTATTTTCTGTTCGATGGATTTGACCCTGTACGCCTGGGCCTGGCGCTCTAAACCCCGTAGATTTATTTTGCAGTTCCTTTCCAAGAATGCATTCTAGATGTGGGTAAAAATGCAGTGTTTTTTGCATTTAAAAAACAAAAACGAAAAAACATTTTGCCAATCACACTCGACTTTTAACCTCATTCATTCGGTACTGTGTATTGTGTGTGAATAGTTATACTTAGAAGTGTTTCCAGTATTCTTAATCGATTAGCATTTTACTTTTTAAAGAAGAAAAACGTCTATGCTCCGCAGCAGTTTGTTTTTTTTCTATTTTAAGTTTGTTCTCGCTCGCTCTCTTTCTCTCTCTCTTTTTTTTTTTAACAATTTGGATGCCAAAGACTGGGAAGAAAAAGGCAACAAAAAACTCTGCTTTGAGATTTAAAAAAATTATACTAATTTTACTTTTTAGTATTTTATATTTAATGTTAGAGTAATCCCATTTCATGAGTGTAATTCTCTGACATTTTTTTCAATGTTGTACATAAATTCATCATACAATAAAATAGCTTAAAATAACATTTCTGTTTTTATTATACAAAAAGACTTAAAAAAAGAAATCTATGTCAGTCCAAGGATGGCACGAAACGAAGCATGTCTCTTCTACATTTTTAATCACAGTGTCGTGTTTGATTTTCGAGTATTGCACCTAACAGTAACAAAATAAATAAATCCGGTTACTGTAACACTAAGCACTCTACAAATAATATTTATATATATACGTACACCTCCGATAATTTTTCTAATTATAAAAATATTGCTAAATTATACAATATATAGAATTTATTCAAATGGCACAGAGTATATTTGTACGGTGTTAATTGACGTTTTTGATTATGGCAAAGTATATTTTTCGATGGCACCGAATCCGAGTGTGGAAGAATAATTACACCGACGACAGCAAAAGTTTTACAGATTGTACAATCGAATCCTGAGTTAAACATTTTTACTGGCACTTGAATAATAATTTACAGAGTGGAACATAACTCACTCACATTGGCGTACTATTAAGGATGATCTAACCTCTTTGATTATGCATGCGATCCAGCAGATGGCATTAATAAATTTTTAACGCCCTCTGCCGGACTGCATGCATAATCAAAGAGGTACGATTGGCCTTAATATCCTTTTTGGATTGCTTTGTGCTTATTATTAACCATTCCGTTCATCGAGGCAGATTGTCATAATGTTAGTTTATATTTCTATAGATCCATAGCACTTCTGCCTCTAGCGGGGTAAATCGTGGATTGAACCGACAGACTATGGTCGATAAGAGAGGAATAAATCAAAATCCGACATATAACACTTATGTTCCACCCCGTCCATATCTCTTCGCTTAGTCTGGAAGATACGCATTACAGTTACCGTGATAAATATTTATCTTCCCTTTGCACTTGTAATAGGCGTCGAAAACGCTTTCATATCCATGGTACTTCCACCACTGACACAGCTGCCGGTTCCATGTGCATGGCAACACATAGAATAGTTCCTCGTACTCGAATGAAATCAGGGAGAAAAAGTCCTGGTCGCCCAGGTGACCCTTGAAACTGTATTTTTTCGTCAGTCTCTCCACCGTTTCGGCATTGATGACGCCGTTGTACAGTCTTGATCGCCGCATCCGCTCCAGGTTCAAGAGCAACACGCCACTGTTGAAACCCTGCATTCCTTTGGGTGAGGGACTGCCTATCCTGGTGGAGGGATTCTTTCTCCTGTAAATGTGTAAAAGATGACGATACACGGGCTGCTGCTCCTGGGCTATGCCAATCACGGCATTTGAACCAAACTTTTTAAAGTGAGAGTGCAGTTCCTTCACATCGGACAAGAATTTGATGTCGATGTCCATCATTATGAGTTTCTTGTGGGGGAACACTCTGTGAATGCCAATGGAAAGAAAGAACAATGCATCACTGTAATAGGCTCCTTCTTTGTAAGTGAAATGAGGTTGCATGTATGACACCATTTCATGAAGTGGATCCACAACATTATCTACGTGATAAAAATCCACCTGCAAATAAAAATGCCCAAGTTTTAACAATTGAATATAATATACGTGCATAAACTTAAACATTGAAAATAACAAGACAAAAATTTTTCAATTTGAACATAAGAAAATTTCTGTTTTTTTTTAAGCCATTTACAAAAAGAAAAAAAAAAACTTTTTCAGAAGTGGCAAAAATGTTTTTACTTTAAATGTTTAAGCGGCATTCCTTAAAGATGTCTGAATTTTTTAGCCTATAACAGCGATTCCCAGTGTGCACGCCCTAGGGAACGCAAAATATAATATTTTCATAATTTTGCTTCCACTTTCAATTCAATGTGATAAGATGTGACATCTAGCAGACCTGATGCAAATCATTAACTCAGTAATAAAGATGGCACATAGAAGAGCAAAATGTAAAAAGCCTCATACCGTCACAGAAAAATTCATTCTACCGGCTGCTGTAGATATGGTGAACATTATGATCAGTGGGTCTGCTGGGTAGCAACTTTCAAAAGTGCCTCTGTCCAATAACAATATCAGTCTCAGAATACAGCACATAGCAAAGGACCTCCAATGTTCAGTTATTGAAAAAATAGAAGGGAAGGAATACACAGAAAGAAGGGAAGGGACACAGATAAT
Source organism: Centruroides sculpturatus (assembly GCF_000671375.1). NCBI lineage: Eukaryota > Metazoa > Arthropoda > Arachnida > Scorpiones > Buthidae > Centruroides > Centruroides sculpturatus. The sequence goes on from NW_019386117.1 coordinate 38,642, forward strand.
AATAATGATGCTCACTTCATTTGCTATGTACAGTTTATAGATAACAACAACATTGTAGAAGACTCTTCTGTAAAAGTATCACTGCTGGTGCTAAGGCTTGCAACTTGTTCGAGATCCCTGATATTTTTATTTCTGAAAATAATTTTGAGTGGACCAAATGCATTAGTATCTTTACTGATGGTGTTCGTTCTATGTCCAGATGTTATGGAGGATTGCAAGCACTTTTACAAAGCAAAGATCCTGATGCACTGTGGATCCATTGCGTTATTCACAGGGAAGCACTCGCATCAAAATATCTGAGTCCTGCATTGAACCAGAATATGTAGTACATGTAGTAAACTTTATAAAAATGGCTGTTGAAGGCAAGATTTTTCAAAAAAACTATGTGAGGATGTGGGATCCGAGCACACGTCTCTGTTGTACTACAGCACTTTGAGAAAGTACAAAACATTACCACGAGTGAGCGATGGCTCTCTCGAGGTAATGTTTTGTCTTGTACGTTTGAACTGAGACAGGAAACTTATATTATTCTTAGAGGGGAAGACCATAGTATGCCAAAAATTTTGTGATTGCTAGTTTTACCAAAAAATCTTCATACTTATGTAATATTTTTGAAAAGGTGAATGCTCTGAATCTCTCTTTACAGAGAAGAAACATGCACTTTTTAAAGTCAATTGGAAAAATTTCAGCTTTTATAAAAGCTGAAATTTTCTCAATTGACTTTTAAAAGGTGCATTGACTTTTAAAAGGTGAATGCTCTGAATCTCTCCCTGCAGGGAGAGATTCAGAGCATTCACCTTTTAAAAGTCAATGCACCTTTTAAAAGTCAATTGAGAAAATTTCAGCTTTTATAAAAACAAATTAAAACTATGGAAAAGAAAAATAAATGAAGACAGAGGAAAGGATGTTTCCCCTTGTTGCAACAGCATTTGACTTCCAAAACAGTTAAAATTCATACCTCGAGAGAAATTATCTTTGAAGAACGTTTATCACAGCTTATCATCTGGTTCGGGAAATATTTTCAAAATGATAATATTGATAAATTTGCATGAAATCAAGATCCATTTAATACCAGTGCTCCATCTGAATTTACTGCTGCAAAAGAAGAGAATCTTATTGAGTTGTATTGTGACAATATGTTGAGAACAATTTAGCAGCAAGGAATTAACTGAACTTTGGATGTCAGTAAAAGATGAATATCCTTTGAGTGGTACAGCTCAGAGAATCTTAATTTCATCTGCGACTTCTTATTTGTTCAAAGCTGAGTTTGTTGCTGTGATAAAAACTAAGCATTGCACGAAAATCAATGTGGAGAAGGAAATGAGGGTGGCTGTGTCCAGTTTGATTTCAAGGTTTGAGAAAATGTGCGGTGATCAACAGGCTCATTCATCCCACTAATTATAATTAATTGAATTTGTTCAATTACAATTTTTGTTAGCTTAAATGTTTTATTTATTTTTTACTTAGCCTATATCTTTTTAATTAAAGAGTTAGGACATTTTGCTATTTTACAAACTGTACTTGTTAGAATTTGACACAGGGCACCTTGGGAAAATCTGAATTTAGCAAGGGTGTCGAGAATCAAAAGTTCGGGAACCATTGGTCTATAAATAAAAATGGCTGATTGACCAATGCCACAAAGGCACTGGTCGGCATTGGAGTCTTAACTGGCACAAAAATTTCACAGACCAGTGTACCTGGATACATTGGACTCATGATAAGTGCAAGAAAAAAGGATCCTCTCAGTGACCCAGAGTAAAAAATAAAAGTTAAGTATAAATGGCAAATGCCAACTGCCAAGTGGCCTATGCAATAAAGACATCGGCTGGCCACGAATGCCCTCAAATTTTTATAGTTATTTTAGACTCCGACATTTCAGTCAAGATGGACAAAACGACTGACTCGTTGGATTTATAATGGACAGTTTATTGATTTGGTGACTTGTACCGACTCAAATCATAATAAAATAATAAGTGCAGTCCTTCATTGTTTATTTTTTTGAATGATTCTTGATTTTCAGAAGTCTATTTTGGCTCCTGAAATCAATTCATCAAATCAAATGACTAATTTTCTAAACTTTGATGGTCAATAAATAACTTACTGTTATTATATCTCATGAACAAATAATGGAATGGTACTGTATTTATTTTAAATGGTCAGAATTGGGTAAAAATAAAAATGTTCAGACTGAAAATGTGATGTGAAGTAGGACCTTGTTTTATGTGGGATCATTATGCATAGGTTTCTGTTTTGTGGATGCAAACAGTTCAGAATTACCTTGTGCATCCAAGGATTAACTATTATTGTTAATGCATGCACTATTTTTATTACAACATTCGGTATTTGTAGTAAAATATTTTAAATGTATTTAACATTCTTCCATAATAGGGGATATAGCACAAGTAGGAATACTCTGGACAAAAAAATTTACTCGTTCTACCAGAGGATGCCATTTTCAATTTGCATTTTATTGCGGAGGCCTCTAATAAAAGGCCATCTCCATACGTGCAAATTGTTTTGGATTATCATCGGTATGTTGAAATGACAGAAGAGAAAAACTAAAAAGTTTTTTGTACATTTGTGATATTTTTATTTACTCATTTTGTTTTATGCAGTACTGCTGATGCACAACCTCTGCATGAGATGAGACTGCACCGTAGTTTCTTCTCTAGAGCAGAAGTACCCAAACTTTTTTATCGACCCCTTCGACAATTCCTCAATCATATATTGAACCTCCTGTTTTTTATTAATAAGGTTAAATAAAAAAAAACCCGATGAGCCAATATTAAGCTACATGCTGTTTTCATAGTTTGGGATGTTGTAAATTTGCATGTTGTATTTTTTCCCCTGTCATACATCCTTACACAACCCACTACACCAAAAATGGTTTGTTAAAAATTATCAAATCGACCCGGACGAATCAAAGGGGATCACTTTCGAGGCAGTCCTCTAGAATTTTTTTTTGCCATCATCTTTATCTCTGACAGATGAAAACTAGAGGAATAAAGCCACGTCATCTATACCGATGATCAAAATATTACATAATCGAATAATACGACTACTGATAAACTTTTCCCCGTCTAGCTAGAGGCTTAGAACTAGCACTTGGGTTTCTTTGTCACAGGATCTCAAAATTCAGAAATTATATTATTCAATTTGCAAAGTACAAATAAAATGCTAAAACATCATTCTTTAAATTGCAATTAACTGTATTCATGAATAAGAAAAGAAATATTTTGAACGAAATAAATTTAGAGTCAAGTATGTAGAGCTAAATCAGTATTTTTAAATTATTGAAATCTAATTATTGTGTTAAACAATGTTAAACAATAAATTGAGTTTGTGGACAGAATTTCTAGTTTTTTTTTTTTTGCAGTAAAATATAAAATTTGGGAAAGTTCTCTCTCATTTCTTCAAAAATATCTTGCTCAGTACATAAAACCACTGATGTTTCCTATGATGATTTGGCAAGTACCATTAGTATTTTATTTTTAATGCAGAAAGAGTTAAATATCCCAGAATTTTAACCAATAAAACTGGTCGGATTTCTCGAGAAAGAAACCCTACCTACTAAACAAACTAAGTAATCCTATGGAGATAACACTGTTACGATTAAAAAATAAAATAAAATCGTAGTTCATTTGTAGACGAAACAAATTGGACAAAAATGCCTCTGTGTATATTTTATTGATATACAAGGGTTGGTAATATTTTTAAAACCCACAGTTTATAAATACAATGGACTAAAAATTTATAGACTATCACTCGTCAGTTTGACACGTCCAATAATCTGACGCTGTGGGATGGCGCTAGTGAAATTTTTGTATTACATTAGTCTCGGTTGCATACATAAGCAAGTGGTTTGTGTATACTGTCAGTTGCTAGTTGCTTATTTGTTCGTGCAGTCGGCAAAACAGTCACAATTGTGATTAATATGATAAACTAACCCATGAACTGAGTGCATTTTTTACTGTACAGTATGTACAGTACTTGCATACAAAATCCAATAATCTTACATCTGCCAGTCTAATATATGTCAGATTACAGAGACAACACTGTACTTGTAATGTAATACAGTAGAGCCTCGAAAGCTCGGCCTAATGTGGACCGAAGGGTGGCCGAGTTTGTGAAAATGCTGGGTTATCGGGAATGGGGTTAAAAAAGGATAAGTATGCGTGTTTCCTCAGAAAATATTGTACTGTACTTGTATGTATTGTTTGCTTGAGAATACAACAGAGAATAAACTGCCCAAATACCCTTAAACAAAGGAAAAGTACGTCCTTTATGAAGGCATAGAGCCTTTACTACATGAAAATGAAAATTAATGAATACACT
>NW_019386117.1:43934-77340 GCF_000671375.1 Centruroides sculpturatus
ACTTCATTTGTTGCAGTTGTCAGAAATTTTCTAGGCAAACGCAAAGCTGAAAATTATGTTGAACTGGTAAACGAGATGCTTAACAGTTTCAAATTCCTTGGGTGTAATATGAGTATTAAGGTGCACTATTTACACAGTCACTTAGATCGTTTTCCTGAAAATTTAGGAGACACCAGTGAAGAACAAGGTGAAAGATTTCACCAGGATATTAAAACTATGGAGGACCGCTACCAAGGAAGATGGATACGCATATGATGGCAGATTACTGCTGGCGTTTAAAAAAGGGATTGCTCCAAAATACATTCACAAAAGTCACGGAAATGAAGCTTCCTCAATGTGTAACTGTTTAGTTTTATTGATGACTTTTTCCTCTATCTTTGTATAGAATAATACTTGCATAATATAATAATAAAAATTCCGTGTTTAACTTTTTTACTTGATCCATGGATTTAACTTAAGATATTGAAACATATATTTCGCTAAAATGCTATATCTTAAAAATTAGAGCTCCTAGGCAAAAACTAATGCCATATTTGAATTCAGGACATCAAATTCATATGAAATCAGCTCAAAATACCTGGGCACCAAAATCACTGTTGACCTGTGCTATCTTAAAGTGAAGAGGTTCCTTCATCTTTGGAAACAAACTGACAAGTAATATGTCATGCAAAATCATAGGGAGATTGATCTGAAAGTATAATTTTGTTTCCTGTGAGGCGCTCGTCGCAGATTGTGTTGCATGAAATATTCATCATACTGTGCATTGACAGTTCTATCTAGAGGTTAACTGTGTGTCAGAATAACACTAGCACAGTTGTTTGCAGCAATGATCATCACCTTTGCATTACTGGATTACTTCACTTTCGACAACTGTAACACCATCACTCACAGAACTGACATTTAAGTTTGGACTTGTGCTCAAGCCCATACTTTGATGATTGCAATATTCTGATGTAAAAAGTCTTCATGACTTTTCACATCAGACTTACATCAGATCTTCACATATGGAATCATTGCAAATGGGGAACAAGCGGCCTCCATTTAATGTTGCCATTTCTGCACTTTATTGAGAGCACACGGAACCAATGAGATGCAGTTTTTCTCATGTGAACCTTAAGAATATGCAGTACTGTTACATGAGACAGGTTAGCCTCAGTGCACTCTCATGAATTGTGTAGCACTGATTAATCTGCAGCATTATGGCTATGACCTGCATCTACATTTCTACAACTGATGGATGTCCAAGTTCAGGTTCATTCACACTCTGATATACATTTTTGAGGCATAACCCACCATGCATCTGTAATCTATGATAACAGACGTTTTGTGTGTGTTATCATAGTCAAGTCCTTAACAGCACTGTTTTGCATTACACCTTGAAGCTTCATTTTGAACTATCATTGCTGCTATAATGTCATAGGTTCCATTATAGACTACTTGACATTACAGCAGTGAACATTTACATTGCTACTGTGCAGGCACCATCATACACACAGAGAACTATATACAGCAGAGCCTCGATTATCCGACCTCCGATTAACCAACACCTTGGTTAACCGACCGTCCTAGTCGGCAAATTTCAAATGTCCACTAGTGATGTGGCACTACAATATTTGGCTATGTCTTGGCTACTTTAATATTATTTTTACGTGGTTTAGTTGGCAACACTCATTCAACCATGAAAGGGAGCCAGTATTTAAACGTGGCTTAATTTTCTAATTTTTAAACAATACAATACAGACGATTATTATTTTAAAAAATTTTTGTTAGGCTTAACTTCGATGAAAATTCAACGCAAAGTAGGTTAATAGCGATATACTAATACACTAATATACTAATTACATGGGATATAATAATATACTACACTAATAATGGATTTTTTCATACTTTTCGGTTATCCGACTTTTCAATTATCCGACCAACCCCAGTCCCCAATTGAGTCGGATAATCGATGCTCTACTGTATTTATTGTGAAATTTTGCCGCCCCTGCCGCCCCCACTACGCTACGCTACTGATTCTGACTTATTTTAATTATAAATTTCATTCTTTCTCGAACTTTTTATGAATAATATCTGTAACAGTATAAATTTTCTGTTATTTATTATCTGAGCACGTAAATTTAAAACACTAATCGCACTATTAAAATGATCTATTGTGTACGATTTGGTTCAGAGATGCATAAAGATCAAGTATTAAGTTAAATGTTCAAAAAAAAATAATCAGCTGTATTTTCACTTTATACTCATCACTCCATATTACGACAACTAAAAAAAAATAATCTATTTCGTCATGATTCGTACTGACGACGACAAAATATAATCTATACTTCGGTGGGTGACGTCATTCAGCTGACCAATCAGCGCTTTGTGCCATCTGGATATTTAGCCGCACGTTTTCAAAATACCTTATAAGCACAAGCTGTAATTGTACCGAATTGTCGCTTTCAATATAAGTTTGTCCCATGTATCGATAAAGCGAGCATTTATTTTGTAAGTGACGAAACATTATCCGGCAGTGGTGAGAAGTTCCAAGATGGCTTCTGTGAGATGCAAGGGATATTTCGAAAAAGTGGAAAGAGGCAAAGCTTTAGTTGACGCAGCTGCCAATGGTGATTATTTTCAGGTATTAAGCTTATTAAATGCCGGCATACCTATAAATGCCGCGGAATACAACAAGAGTCTATTCTATGCATCGAAAAACTACAGGACTCCTTTACAAATAGCTGCCTCCAACGGACACGCAGAATGTGTTAAATTACTGATTGATAGAGGAGGTGAGTTTTTTTCTAAATTCCTTTCTAAACAATATAGTGTAAATTATCATTTTGAATAATACAAACGAAGTTCATTAGTCAGTGTTTGTAACTGTTTTTTAAATCTAGAAAAATAAATATCTTTAGTCGAAAATTTAACCCCAAACTCACTAAATATATCAGGGCTGAACTTACTGGATATTTTTATATTGAGTGTAGCCTACTGACTTACTTTACGTATAAACAAATCAGTAGTGTGCGGTGACAATTTTCAAATGGGATCAGATGTGAGAAGACCTATTTTTCATACATTAGAACAATTAGCACTTATGCAGTTTAGGGGTACGGCTGTTTGAAAGGTTTTCTTCCATAAAATTAATCGATTCTAGACTAATTCGACTCGAATATTTTCAAAACACGTATAATTTTTTGGGAATAACCCATATAAAATATGTTATAAACAAAAAATTGTCGTAATACTTACCTAGTGTACCCCGTTCGAAGACGCCATTGCTTAACGTTGTTTTCGTTACGGAGTGGCACATAGGACGGCGGACGAGTACGAAGATTGTCACGTGACATTTGTTGGTGCTATTCGGTCACGTGACTACTCATCTCTGACGTGTTTCCTGATAACTTATTCTTTTGTGATGAATTCGCTGAACTTTGGAGACATAACACATAACATGATAAATAATAATATACAGGTATACCTCGCCTTACGTCGGTAATTGGTTCCAGGAAAACGACTTAAGTCGAAAAACGACGTAAGTCGAATTTACTTGTCTCCGAATCTACTTGTCACTAGGCTAAACCATAAATTACTATTCCCAGTTCTGTATTTTATTTATTAATGCATTTTTAATAATATATGGTTAATAAGAATCTATTTTAAGCTTACAAACAAATAAATTTTAGTTTTTAATAGAGTACAGAAAAAAGTAATCTAAATTTACGAATGCATGTACTGTACTGTAAATACAGTACATACTTGTAAATGTGTATATTTTAATATGATTTTGTGCGCTTTAAACACTTTTCTAGTGATATTACAACTTCAATATTTGTGGCGGACGGACGTAAAGTCGAATAAAATGACTTAAACTTGATTTTTATTTTTTCGTATACTTTTTTGACAAACGACGTATAATCGGGAACGACGTAAGTCGAGGTATACCTGTATAAAAAAAATTCTAATTAGCACAAGGGCTCACCAGTGGCCAAGCGGTTCCATTCCCTGAACACTGGGAGTTCAGTTGTAGGTCTGCGCCTCACTAGAATGGGCTAGTCACATGGAGTTTTCCGGGTTTTCTCCATGTCTGTAATGCCTGAATAGGGGCCAGTTCCCCTTACAAAGACCTTCTGGAAGGCATACCCCTAGTCAGATCGCCCAAGTGTTGTGTTGCCATAAATTAGTTAGTTAGTTCTAATTAGTTAATAAACAAACAAATGAAGAAAGACAGACAACCTGCATTTTAAGAATTAGGATGGTCGAAAAAGGCTCAAAAGATTGACATGCACCATAATGTATGAGAACTAAGACAGAAAGATAAAACATTATCCGTGCATCACTTTCCCAACAAAAATAAGACATATTTAATTACACAAGTCTTGTATTGACATGATTATAATGTCATATAATGATATTTATATGACATGTAAATACTTTGATATTTTACAGTGTGATAATTGTTTTAAATGAATTTTTGTAAAGACTATCAAACACTTTCAATATATGTAAAAGTTAATACATCCAAAGACTCAAATCCAATTCAAAATTCAGGCAACCTGATATAATCTGGTAGTTATCTTCCTATAAAGTCTTCTGTAATGCAAAATAAGATTATACTGAACTAAATAACAATGTGAAAGGAAAAAAATGAGCCAATAGCTAACAAAATTTGGAAAATCCTGAAGTGTCAGCAGTTCTAACTTTCTGGACTATGTATGATACATTTTACCCCTTTTCAAGATGATCCAAATTTTATTTTTCTAGAATAAAAGATGAAAACATTCTTTCCAGCATGATTTTTTTAATTCGGGAATTCTTAACCAGGGGTACATGGGCTTGAAAGTGTAAAAATCAACTTTAACTTTCCTATATTCTAAACGTATTGTTTATTATTGTATTAAGAAAGTAGTACATAAATATTACTGTATCATATGTTTTTCTGTATAACTGGTTTCTTTTGTAATTTCATTTTATGCATTTAAAATCACTATTCCAAGAAGAGATTCATGACCTTCACCTGACTGAAAGTGGTCTGTAGAACAGAAAAGGCTAAGAACCTTTTTAACTCATTAGACATATTTTATGAATCAGAATTTAATTTGTAATAAAGAAATTATTCCAGTATGATTCTTAAGAAAAAGCTTAGATACATACCCAAAAAAACTAATAATATATTAAAAATCAAAATAAATTTAGTGAAATCTTAATAAACTGAAAGCTTCAAAGTCATAATATTTAATGGTCTCAAACAAGCACAGAACCTAACACAAGGAATATGCAAATATAGTTTGTTTTTAATATCTGACAAATCAATGTTAACAAATAAGAATGGAAATGCCAAAAATTTACATCTAAAATAATAGCAAAAAGTTTTTCTAGCAAGAAAAAAAAAATCAGAAATAACATGTCGCAGATATTTGCCTCAACACTAACAGCATTACAGTGTTACACGAGTATCACTGTTAGAGCTGCATGTTAAATTTTGAAATTGAATATCTTAGCTAATATCCAACTTATTTTTATTTATAAGACTATATTTTAAAATGCAACTAACCCAAAAGCAAACAAAATATAATATACAAATATGTTTGCATTTTTCTGAACTTCCAGCAATACAGATACATTCATAATTATTTACAATTATTGTTGAATTTTCTTTTTATAAACAGTAAAACTGATTCTGAGGAGAAAAAAATGAATGCTAGAGTTTGCAAACACAATCCAATAAGAATAATATTAACCAAATTCTTTTCTTAAAACCCGACTAATATAATTTGCATTGACTAATTTTGCAAATAGTGTAAATCTGTATCAAATTAACAACACAAAGCACCAATGTAAGCAAACTTGTACCATTTGCTTTGTAGTTTGTTGGAATTGCTAATTTATAGCTACATTTATGTGGAAGCTATTACTGATTCATTATATTTTTGCTTCCTTTCAAACATTTCTTAAACAGTTATTCTTTAAATTTATATAAAAATCTCTCTAAAACAACTAGTTTGATTCATTTTATTTTGAAAGAATTTGCATTCAAAGACAAGCTAGAACATTCATAACTGGATTTAGTTAGTTCGGTAACATTGATTGTAAGAAATTTAATCGAAGAGTTTACGATGAAAATATACTTAAAGAAGTTTTGAATTAATTGAAACTTCAGACCTCTTTTTTTACACTGATCATTGGTTACAGTATATAAAATCATGTTAAAGCAAACGATTAACGAGGCATCAGTGAAGCAGTATAAGCTGTCAAAATTACACCAATGAGTGGATTAATGGAATTGATTACTATGGGCTAGAGAGAAAAGATGATGCCGCAATCCATACTATCCACGATAAACTGTAAAAGGTCCAGATTGGATTCAAATCTGATCTACAGCAATCTGTCTCACATCTAGTCAACTAAAACTTATAATGAAATGTCCACATTAAAATTTTTAATGAATTATTCAATTGTTCCATAAACATTAATAAATGGGTAAATTCATCACATTTATGATGTAATCAGAGCTGCTTAAAATTCAATTATTGAGTTATAGGGAAATAAGCAAGTTAAATGATGAAAAAATAAGAACATTCAGACATAGAAACAACATTTTTTCTAAAAAGTTTGTGAATATTAAATTATCATCATCATTTATTATTAATTTACGATTATGCAAACATACACTAGGAGATGACTACTGCAGATTTTAAATTAAATGGGTAATCTTTCTCTAGCTAAAAGTTGAATTAATGCATGTGTTAACTGAAGGGTTTAATTTTAAAACATCTTATCCACTTTCAACTTTTTTGGCAAATGAATATGACAAATAAATAAATAAAATTTTATTATAAAAACACTATTAAAATGCAGAAGTATTTTGTATGCTAATTCTTGAGACCAAAAACAGTGTATATTCAGAATCATTTTCATTGTCTTAAGTAACATTATAGAATAATTAAAGAAATTACTTTGGACCCCAAGGGATGACTTGAACTAAAGGCGGACACAAAAGACATTTTGAAAGAAAGTTTTATAGGACAAGAAACATTTAAAAGAAAGTGAAAAAGACATATAAAGATGAGTAACGGGGACATGTTTCTGCAATATGGTTTCGCTATAGAATGGCAGCTGTCTTTTTACGGATGAGTTGTTTTCAATTGTAAACTCATATTTGAAAGAAATTTTTAGCGATTTATAGAATGTTTTAAAACAAAATTAAAATTGGAAATAAAAAGAGAAACCACCAATGAATCCGAAAGAATCAATACCTTGATTTTGAAAATTTGGGCAAAAGACCTAAAAATAGCTACTTCAATTAATGCATGTAATAATTCTACTAAGTGAGATAAGTAGGAAACAAAAAATCTAAGGAAAGGATCCTTTACATTTGTCAGAATATGTCCATAAGAATCTTTACATTCATTGCAGGATGAAAATTAATTTAACAAGTTCTGTTTTTGTTTATTTTCTACTCTGCCAAATCAAGAACTCAATGTGGCCATGAACAACAGTTTCCTGCTTTCAAAAATACAGTATATCTACTTGAATAACTTGCATACCTTATTTTTTAATATACCAGTTTAAAAAAAAAAAAAAAAGGAAAAAAACTTGACTAATTTATGGTTGTAATACAACAGCAATCTTCACTCTCACTGTTTCGTAGCATTCAATACGGCAGTTTACAAGTCCATACGGAGTCTTTATTTATCCTCATTTTCATGAAATTAATTACACAAAAACATTTAATAATATTGCTTGTAACTACTGAGTATAGATGGTCATTATTTTAAGCAAAGTTATCCAGTTGATAAGAAAAATTCATCTCTAGCAAAGCAAGCAAAATACTTAGTGACTAAAAGCACACTAAATTTCATGGTTTGCATCATCAAATTTATTTTGAATAAATTGTGGATTTTGACTTTTTGCCATAATTTTTTGAGAAAAAGTGTGTAGATTATTGAGTAAATACAGTATTCGTTATGTTGAAGATAGGTTGGATATGTTGGATATTATGATGCAATTTAATGGCAAAAATATTGAAGCTAATGAATATTTAATCATTTTTATATTTATTATAAAAATCTATAATTCAGATTAGGTAGGATGATATTAAAATTTATGAAATTTTGTCACTATCATGAAAATGAAGAAAGTGAAATTTCTTATTCAAATATATTAGATAATAATATGATCAGATTAACATGCAAATATTCTTAGAAATGTAACATTTATCAGCTTAATATAATCTAGCTTAATAACACTTTTGTAGCACCATAAAAGTAATTTTTGACTCCAAACAACTGATAAAGCACTATGCTAATGCTAATATCTTTATAACCTTAGAGTGCATCCACACATTCGTTGCTCACTGAGTACTGAGCACACATTCTGCAAATACTGTATTGAATAGTACGGATGGTTTATACTCATGGTGAATATTTGGCATTTGCCATTTCCTCATCTTGTCAGAAAATTGTGCTGAATCAATGGAGATGAATATTCGTGTATGTGTGTAAATTTGGCAAGCACAAATGTACACACACTTCGACAAATGCAAAATTATTTGGCATTCAGTGAATAGCAAACGTGTGGATGCATCCTTAAGGAGTCAGTTATTCCAGAACTATAATATGCAAATATTCATTTGTCGTCATCACTATTTGCATAAATCTGAACATGACTGAATATCTGCAACTTAATCTGGTAACAATTAAATATTTGTCAAACATCAATAATATTGGAGAAAACAACCTTCAAGCATTACTTCGTCTTCTTATCATAAAGATCTTACTATTAGAAGTCATTACAGATAGCATAAATGCTACATACTTTCCTGAAGATAATTGTTACATAATTTATAATATGTTTCATAAATCTTGGCCAGGCTGCTGCAATGTGTAACGGCAAGAATGACTAATTATATAACCTGTATCTTTCACTTGGATCACTAGTATACACATTCTTTAGCATGTTGACTGGCCCTAGGAAAATTTTTTTTTTTTTTTTTTTAACAGGATAGTTAAACACTAGAGCCATGGCTGTTATTTATGTATATATGGTGAATGCAATAAACCTGCATATTTGGCTCAAGTGAATACTCTTGTCAGTTATTGCTTTGTAGAGCACCATGATTCTACACTGTATGAATCATTCTAAATACTGGTCTCAAATTATCCCCATGCCATCAGCTATCAATACACAATGTTTCAATAGTAAATTGTGAGTTATAAACAAACCAACTTACAAACACATACTTGCAACGGAGTCATATATAACTCACATGCTACACATTTTTTCATTCATCAACGTGCTGAGCAGTTGTCACCGAAAGCGACATTTTTTTCCAACGATAGTCGATAATGCTTTCTGGAACAGTGATATAATAATAACGATGCCATTTCTGCTATATCTCCACACATTTTTTTCAATGTTATTAAAAGAAAAGCCATTAAATACATTTATTAGAAAACAAGAAAATTACGATTTATTTACTTTCTCATCCAAAAAGCTATTTCTGCAAGTGGCATCCGTCTCAAAAACAGAGTCAATAGTATAGTCAAGGTGCCAGTGCATTTCGATGCACAATAAGCATGTCAATAACAGATTTAACAATTGAACGTACATGCTAAACATGCTTGCATACCGGAAAAAAAAAAAAACTCCCCACAACAGCATCGGGTTCTCACCTAGTGCAAGTTATGCTAGTCTTGTGCCACAACTGGCACATTAAATTATCCATACCCCGCTCGGATAACACGCAGCTCCCAGCCAAGACTTACTCGACAACACGTTTGCAGCGAGTCTCGAAGGGCATTTTCTCCAAGGTTACGTTAAGCAAACAGAATTATTACAACCACGTCGACAAAATTCTGTCTGCGTAAACTCTACGGCATTCGTTAAGTAACGAATACGACGGCATTTTGATTAGTCAGTACGCACGGTTCGTACCTACTACACAAAACTCGACCATATTCGTTACGAGCGTAACGAAGTCTGCGTACCTACCGCACTTTTACATTTAACACATACTCACCTGCAATTTATTAGAATATTTAGCAGTAACTTCAAGCAAGACGTCTCTAGCAATAGGCAAACTGGAATCATCAGTAATTAGTAGAATATGTAACGGGGTCGTTGTATGTTCGAACAGTGACGATAAGCATATGATAAGTTTGTCTTTCATTCTAATGTGATCCTGCACATGAGTAAACAACATAACAATTTCAATTGACTGTGAAGAATTGCTCCAATGAAACTTGTATGACTCAATGACAGAACTAGCATTGAACACGGTAGAATTGAACACTGTATATTGGTCTGATCTAGTTTGATACTTGGCTTTGAAATCTTTTGATTGAAATAATAAATATACAACGCAAACTATGCATAAGAAGAAAGGGATTTTGAATAAGTGACGACGTAGACGATTCGTCTGAGCCATGAATGGCTTCGAGACAACTTCATCACCTTTTTTGAAAGAAAATTCTCGTTGCAAACGTCACATTTACCTTTCCATTACTTAATCGAATTAAATTTAAAAGAAAACCGGTGTCGCATACAGTCGCAACGAACACCTTTTTCATCGCCTCCGTCCCCCATCGGACGCCATTACGTGTCCACCCTTCACTTTCAACGAAAAAAAAAACTTTCCCTAAATGTTTACATTTTTAGGGAATTTCCGAGGAAAAACTCACTTTCGAGTTTAAAACTTTTCCCTAAATGTATACATTTTTAGGGAATTTCTGGTAAAAAAAAAACTATCGGGTAAAAAAAATTCCGTGACATTTTTTTAAAATTTCCGTATATTCTTAATTAATTATTACAATTATATTAAAAAAAAACATATATATATTTTATTCAGAAATGTGTTAATTAAAAATATAAATTTAAGAACTGATAATGCTAGAGGGAAAACATTGATGTAAATAAACGACTATTATTGGTTTTTAGGCCTATTTACTAATTGTAATTAAATGGTTATATTTTAAAAACATTAATTAAATTATTATTTAATTGTGTTATAAAACAAGTGAAATAATATTTTTAAAAAATTAACGTAAATTTCAACTATATTTTTTTAAAAATAAAAATAGATTACTATATATAATCCGATTTATAAAAATTTTAAAAACTAGTAAACAAATAGTTATAAAATTAATATTTAATAATAATTAAAATTAAATAATAATAATCGTAATCCACTCGGCAGAGAGTTGTTGAGATGATGGCCAATTTTAGGCCATTGCCGATGGCTGATAGATAAGTTTAAGTCTATAAAATAGGCTGAAAGCATTTACAGTAGACCCCCTATAACACTGTTGATAATTCCATTTTATATGAATTCCATGTTGTACGAGTCACATAGATTTTACAAATACGTGAGCCGTTCACAGCCCGGCACACGTATTTGTAAAATATAAGTGACTCGTACAACATGGAATTCATATAAAACGGAATTATCAACAGTGTTATAGGGGGGGTCTATTGTATTTTCAGGTTTTATTTGTTTGCGACAACGCGACATGTGGGCGATGCCCCGGGAGTACTTTCTACGTGAAATTAGCCATTATTTATGTGTTACTAACGTGAAAAAAGCCGGAAAACTTCGCACGATCGACTCATTGGCCAGGCGCGAACCCATGATCAAACCACCATTGTTCGGTGGTTTTATCCACACGACTACCATAAGGTTAGAAGAAAACTAGGGGTTTCTGCCATTAAGGAATTGATCTACCAATTTGCTTGTATATCTTTGCTTGTATTCTTCAATTTTTTCAGCACAAATTGCTACTCTCGGAGAGTGTCTACCTAAGTGCTATGTCCACTTCATCCTATTTTACTACAGAGCCTTCAGCCTGTGACATCATACATCGTACTGTATTCAAATCGCTTTCTTTGTCGAATAATTAATGGGCGGATGGCCGAGCGGTAAAGATGGAATCCTTTCGCTTTGGAGGATCGAATCCGGACGGGTCGTAAAAGCCCCAGGAATTTTTTGAATCAGTCAGGATATGTCGGGCCCCCGTTCCTCACCACCCGACCGCCCTATTGTGGGCCTGGCCGAACTCATAATTGGCTTGTTAAAGGAAGCCCTCACAGTGTCTACGGGGAGGAAAGAGTTTAATAGCTGTGTATCCCTGATTTGAAGCCATTTTCTTGATTCTGTTGAGCTCTGTCTTTCTTGTTAATCATACATATCTTTTATAGAACATATCACTGATGAATTCATTAAGAATATATTTCTCTAATTTGCGTAACACAAGTTTTACATAACAAACCAGACACTGGATCCACAAGAACGCCTTTCTTTTGTCTGTATACTTGTTCATTGAAATTAAATAACAACTCATAGTACACTAGGTTTGCTAACTCTATCACCTTTTTGCCAATTCCGGCATCCAGAGTAGCATAAAGATGGTTTGAACCTTAAGTTAGAGAAGGAAAGTTCGACGTGGATAATGGTAATAGTAAATGAAAATAGGGATTGGAAAGTTATATGGAAAATATACATGTGGTACCCACGGGGTGTGAAGAAACTGCTTGGCGTATTGTAATGAATGCAATGATGACAAGAAGTTATTTTAGAGATTATCATAGAATGAGAGATGGAAATGTAATAATAAGTCGTTTCATCTCGTCCGTACCTTTCATATTTTCTTTGAATTTGAGAGTGCTGCTGCCGTGTGGAACTGGGTTGTGAACAAGTGGTTTTGTACGGGAAAATATTAGATGTCAATATAAGTATAGCTGTAAGGAAAATGCCTACATGCTAAATTGAATCATCGCTCTAGATAAAAGAGCAGTGTGGAAGGCTAGATGTGTAGAAGTGTATGAAAGGAGATGGTTAGACTCTAAGATGATTATTAGTGAAATTAAAAAAAAAACAGGCTGTAAGGAAAATACAGAGTGACATGAAGGCAATGAAGATAGTGGGGAAACAAACCTGCTATGGCGGCTTGATTGGCAAAGTTTTGGTTGAAAGAAACCAAAAGCCGTTGTACGAGTTCTTAGTGAGTAGCCTACTTAAAGTGGTATTGGATTTTAGATTTCTTGTATTTTTTAAATAATTTTAAATGTGTTATCACCCATTGGACCCTAAACTTTTTACAGCCTTTATTTTTAAATGTCATACTGGTTTTCTAGGGGTCTGCTGGTTCTGGTGGAAATTATGTTTTATTGCCTTTGGAAATGTGTAAGATGTTTCAGTGGCTTAAACATAGAAACACGTAGAAGTGAAATTGTATGTGGTATCCGGTTTGCAGGATTTTGTTTGATGTAGCGTAAGAAGTATGTAAGAAAAAAAGATGTCTGTCGGGATTTATGAATTATGTATTTTCTGACAGTTATAGAAAATTAGTCGAAATGTATTTTTAATGCTGTAAATAAAACTTTTGTGGTTTATTACACGACAGTCTTAACGAGCTCAAAAAATCTATTTTATTTCTGACGACGGCCATAATTAGAGAAATTAGATTTTTTGAGCTCGTTAAGCGACGTTGATTGGGCTTTTGAGGAAGTGAGATTAGTGAGTTTGGAGGTGGAGAGGGTGATAAAAGCAAAATGTACATTTATTGACCCGAGTATTTACAATAATGAAATAGCAAAACACAAAATTGCTCGGGCTTAAGTGTGGGGAGCGTTAGGGATGGTTGGGAAGGAATATTTTTTCTAGGTGTCGAAGAATATTCATGCCAAATTTGGTGAACGTTATAGAGCCCTTTATCTAATACACATACAAATGCACATTTTCTCTTAAATATATGGATATAAATAAAACTTATCAGTATAGTTAGCTAATTTCTCACTAATTACTTTTCCATGTTTGTTCTTCAAACATACTACTGTACTTCAATAGTACAACTCTTACAAATAATCGCTTGACGGGGAGCTGCTATTTGGTACGTGATGTGTCGCCATCTACCGAACAGACACAGACAGACATAAATCTATTAGTTTCATTTATATAATGTAGATTTTGAGATCGTAAGCGCATTTAAATCTTCTCCAGAATCTTCCCCACTCCTTCGACCTATAAACACCGAAATTTAATAGCATCAATGCCCGTAATATATATAAATCTCCCTGAAAATTTTCACAAAAATTCGACAAAAGGCAAAGGTTAGGAGTCTTAAGACACACAAACATTAACCGAAACAAATGACTGATGTTACGTCCTTCGCTTCATAAAGATATTCGGAGAAATTCCCATTGGAATATCCATTGAGCAACCACTAGTTTTCACTCGATATTCTCGACTATAATTGAATTCACAGGCTAGAAGACATGAATTTTCTGGTGACATGAAGGAGCAAAAACGAAAAATAGACATAGAACAATGTTTATGTGTGTGTTTCGATGTCGTTAATGGCTTTACTACCTCCAAAATTCGATTATCTTAACTGTACTGTACTTAACTTATAGGTAAAGTATTTGTATATATTCTAGCTTCAATTTCTTAAATAAATAGTTTTTAAAATTATATGATTGTATAATGTTACACGTTAAAAAAATATAAAGATTTTTTCATTAAATAAATTTAGGATTATGTTATTTATATGTAAAAGCATATCTAAATATTTTACTATTAGAAAACAATAAATGTAATTAATAAATGTAAAAACTATAGTCGAAATTCCATAAAAAAAACAACTGGTAGAACTGGTAAAACACAGCGAAATTTAGGATTTCATTAGGAAACTAAGATCTTTAAGAATATCTATTAAGTTAAATACGTAATCTTTCGGGTTGAATTAACTTTGGATGGTTGTATTAAATAATATTAAATTTACCCAACAACCATTAACAATCATAACATAACATAAATTTTTCCTTACCTGAATTTTGTTCCTCAACGACACTTTCCACATTCGAAATCTTATTCATTATCACGGCGTTTTCCTTCTCCAAATTCGAAATTTTAGTAACAAAATTTTGATTTATTGTTTCTGTATTCACTAACAATTCTGTATCTTGTGGAAAAGTTCAGTAAAGGATCATTGCAAGTTCCAAAAAGAATTAAAATTACGATTGGAAATCTTCTAATCCGAATCATGCACCTTAAAATATGAGTCTAAATGACTTATATTATTGGCAAGCGCCAAATCCGACAGAGGGGGCTGTTTTTGAGCCAAGATGGCTGCCGAAACAGGTAAGGAGCCGACCACGTGATTGTTTACGTGGTCGGCTCCTTACCTGTTCTATATAGTCTAGTTCGATATAGTCTAGAATTTGACATAAATTCAATGATTCGTTCTTCATTTGGTCCTCGCAGTAGTCGTCACTGATAGAAACTGAATTGGCTCAAACACTGAACAAACACGTGGTCGGCTCCTTACCTGTTTCGGCAGCCATCTTGGCTCAAAAACAGCGCTCTCTGTCGGATTTGGCGCTTGCCAATATTAGGCATAATTCAGTGTTACGCAGAATACGTAAATTCGGTCCTGGCATGTGTTATAAACGATAGATCGAGACACGAAATCTGGCCACCTAAATGATCATTCTACTCGTAATTAATAATAGAAAAAGTTTTTAAATAAAATATCATAACAGATGGCGCCACATGCATTATTATTTATTGTTGCCGAGAAAGTTACGCAACTCGTTGTTAGGGGTTTTTTTTTTAATTAATTAACTTATATTTCGCCTTATACTCAGGGATGATCTATTCAAATTTTAGATCATTAGAAAATACACATAAACCTTTAATAAATTGAATTTTGATCATTTAAATTTATGCAAATTTAAGAAAAAAAAAATAGGAAAAGCAACATTTATTTTTAATAATTACTTTATTGATCGATCAATTTTTAAAATAAAACTTTTAGTTTTTATTTTAACAAAATTTTCTTTTAATTAGTAGGAGCTACCCCTTTGTATTGAATTCTCGAAATAACGTAATCACCTCTTTCTTTCGAAGGGAATATTACATGAGAAGGATAAATAAACTGTACAGGTTGGGCGAATTTTCGAAAATTTTCAGATTCGGCCATTGTATTCGGAACAGTTGGAATAGATATCGCGTATGCCACTGGGATGGGATAGGAAAATTCGAATAAACCTGATGATGAAGCAGGTTGCATGGCTCTTAATTGAGGATATTTGATGATTCTGGATGCAGTTTGATCTTCAGTTTTGGTATTTTGTTTCAACTCACAAACTATAGACTTTTCACTTTCATCATGTGTACTAGTTTCACTTCTATACGATGGTTCGTCTCGTGTGCTTGAGCTTTCACCATGTGCTTCAGTCTCACTTCTATTCGCTGGCTTGTGATTACGTGTTTCAGGTTCACTTATTTGGTACAATGGATCATTCATTGTGCTCAAGTTTTCTGCAGTTTCTGTATGAACATAATCTAAATTTGCGGAGTCATAAGCTGTGTCTCTAGAAACAATTTTTTCTTTAGATTCTCTTGTAATATTTATGATGTCACCAATAATTCTCATCTTAGGTGAATCATTTATAGTTTTATCATCATTTAATTCCAAGTTTTTGCTATTAGCAACACGCGAATTGTTTATTATATCCATTTTTAGATTGGTTGCATTGATGAAATAGTGAATTGCTCCAGAATTATCAGGATCTTCAGTTGTGGCTAAGACTTCAAAATAATTTTGATTACTCGAAGAGTCTTCGAATCGATGATTTAAGTGTGAAATGAAAGATTTTGTAGTGACATCTTGTGTTGTATTTGAAGATTGTTTCATTTCTCGATGATTAAATGTATTAAAATCTTCTTTCGAACTACCACTAGACATCTTCATTATGCGATTTCTATCGTAAATAACAATATCTGCTGAAGTCACCTTTGATTCAGTAGTTGTTTCTTCAGGATGCCAAGAAGTTGTTATCTTCTCATCTTTAATAAAACTCTTTAATGTTTGATCCTCGTGCAATTTTTTAAAGTTTTCTTCCTCTGTAAGCACTGAAGATTCTTGTGTTGCTTTCTTCACCGTGTTACTTCCAAGATTTTCGTTTTGAGCGTGGATAAAGTCTGTGAAAATTTCATCAGGTGTTTCTCCGGATGAAAATTCCTTATCATTTGTTGACTGAGTTATCAATCCGTCACTAGCATCATTTGAAACGGTTGTAATCGGTTTATAGTAACTGTTTTCTATATGTGTTTTTGCATTAATACCACTAGATTTATCATCATTTTCTTTATCTCCATTGCTTGCATGTACTTCTTCTGCTTCAGGAAACTGAAAGCGAAATTCTGTAGTTACCTCAGTTGTAATTGCGCTAGTTACGTCTTCTTCGATACACTCTTCGTCATCCTTACTTTCATCAATTTTACCATTTATCTTATTTTTAGATTCTGGGGAAGTATTCGAAATAGAACTATGTTGGAATATTTTATTAGTATTGTAGAAATCCTCAGCAGAATCGCAAGTTACGGCTACACTCGGTCTTGCACATATTAATGTTTTTTGGTCGAAGATTGTGTGTTCCGGACACATGAAACTATACTGAAGAGCTATACGACTACCTGTTTGAGAGAATGTAGGATGGCAAACATGATATATTTTGCAATCATTGTAGACATCTGCATAATATCCATACACTTTTCCATCACAAGAAAATGTCGTATCGATTTCAACAAAGAGATTTCCTGCTCCCGCTGGAAGAGTTAGTTTACGAATCCTTACAGGCTGTTAAATATATATAAAATACATTATTTATATAATTTTTTTTAAGATTTTGATGCATAAATTTGGTTTATAAATAAAATATTAAGAATAAAATAAATGGAATAATATAACAATGTGTAAAAGATTGCTCTCTAATTAAAGTCCATTGAATTATTATGTTAATAAGGAATACCGATATGTGTGTATATAGGTATATACACACATATCGGTATAAATTAAAGATTCTTACATGTAAAAATACTCACAGAAGAGTATATTTTTTTGCGGGTGTGAGAACACTTGCCTGGCTTTTGTTTTATTGTGTTTATTAATATAATTACTTTTAATCCTATTTTATACTATTTAACTAAATATAATATACAAAATTATATATTAAACATAAAAAATACAACAAATTTAACATTAATAAACAATTTTATACGTTTTATTTGAATTTAGCAAACTTACTCTTTGTCCTGCCAAACTAGTAGAAAGTAAGGAAACTGGGGGAAAAAAACAAGCAAAAGAATGAAAAGTTTTGAATGAAAATTTCTAAAAAGTAAATTTAAAAAATCATAAAACTTACTTAAAATTAACAGCGCGTTTCTATGCATGTTAAGGTACTTCGTAAGATGCCAATTCTTGATCTTAAACAGTCGAAATTTTAAAAAGGATATGTGAAATTACTTGAAAAAAATGTAACTAAACTGAAATTTCATTGGCTCTTTTCTAATCTTTTCGAATTTCATAAAGTATTCAAGTATTTATCTGAACGTTTTGCAAAATGATGACTGTGTAAAATTGTAGAAGTACAGTACAAGTCAGAGAAACTCACGGTTTCCTGCAGTTTTTATCAAAATATAACACTATTATATTTAATATAATCGAAAATACAATTCATACAATAAAAAATGCAGCATTTTTTAAAGATTTAAACACATTACTTAACCGTTAGATCGCGAACTCCAGAGAAATGTAATCTTCTACCAAGAAATTGCTAATTATAACTCTACTTATATATAAAGTAAAATATATTGTATGTAATCTGATTATATACAATTAATATAAAAATATATTTAAGAAAATATATATATAATAAGGATAGTAAGTAAGTAGATAAGCTATGATACTCTCAGTTATGACTAAGCAAGTGTTGTAACATTTTGTTTCTTTACAGATAAAGAATGATAGATTATTATTTTTTAAACAAACAGGAAATTATCTTAAGTTATTTAAATATTTTAGTATTTTACCGTATATAACAAGAAGTTTTTAAGGCTATTTATCATTTATATAACTAGAATTTGGGGCATTGTAACATTAGGCAACTTAATGTGTTACAATGCCTCAAATTCTGTGCGTGGGACTAGGTAAGTAGGAACACTTAGGACACAATAGCATTCATAGGGACTTTGTGGCTACTCTATAAGGAAGGAAATAAGCTCCTAAGAGTAACCAATTACCAGTGTTATTCACTTAACCTTAATGAGTAAATCTAAAAGAAAAATGTTATGGGTATACTCTAGATTAGACGGGTTCGAAGGTATTTTTTGTTGAAAGAGGTTCACAGAAAATAGGGAAAAGGTTGTGAAAGTCTCGGATCTTGATCTAGTACAGTGATTCCACTGTACTAAATCAAGATCTGAGACCCTAAAACACGAGATCGTAGGTCATCTGTGCTTAAAAACTGTAATTGTGAACTTGTAATTAAAGACTAACATCATTTAGAATTATATAATGTCCGTAATTTTCTTAAATTACAATAAAATCAAGAACAATATGCTGTTTTAATACATAAATCATAAAATAATATTCAAGTAAATTTAATTAATATGTAAATACCTTTACGATTAACATATTTTTAAGTTAAGCAAATGGACGAAATTATTCCCATAAATAAACTACCATAATAGCAAGCAATCAATTATAGTTTATGTAACTTTAATTAAAGATCAAATTATTGCAACATAATATATATTTCTAATTAAAAGGAAAAATGTGTTTTAAGATGTAGAAGCTTAAATAATTTATTTAAAAAAAAAGAATCCAGCAACGAGTTGCTTAACTTTCCCGGCAACATTTAAAATTTTCGTTGCGCTATCTGTTACGATATTTTATTATTAAAAACTTTTTATATATTTAATTATTATAAAATGTCAAAAAGCTTAANGTCATTGGCAAGGAGGAAAACCCGGAAAAAACTCCCGCTGCCAGCTCGTCCGAGTGAGGCGCGAACTCCCCCCGATCGAACTCCGGTGTTTAGGGTCAACTAGTTGTCATAGCCTTGTCCTCTAAGCCATTTTAACTCGAAACCTAATTTTTCAAATGTGTCAGAATAAGTTCTGTCAAACCCTCTCCAGTTGAATCACAAGCTTCAAAAAAAAAAAAAAAAAAAAATTTCTTCGATTTTATATTTATTTTGAATGGTGTTAAAAGCGATAACTCTTATTGTTAATGAGAGTTGTTCAATATGACTTACGTCTGGGATACAATCGGCGATTATCGAAAAATATTTAGCTATTTTTGTTATTTCGACAATTTTGCTTAAAATTACATTTCCCATCAAATTTATCAATTCATCTTGTATATTATTGCTTAGATAAGTCACAGACCATTTATCAGACTCGCGTTGAACTCTCCTCATATGTTCTTCCATAACTGGATCAAACTCAGAAAGCAATTCAACCAACTTTAGGAAGTTTCCGTTATTAGGCTGAAACAAATGTTCAGTTGTTCCACGAAAAGCTAAGCATTGTGAGGCCAATAGTCTAATTATTGACAATTCTTTTTAGAACTCCTTTCCAATGCTGAATTTCTATATCCATAATTCGCTGATATTCAGCGTCAATAGTTTTTTTCTGTTTTAATCGAATGTCCAATTCTTTCCATGCTCTAAATGCATTTCTGTGATTTACAGACTTTTCGTGGATTGTCAGGGTTCTTGGAAGATTTTCCCAGTCAAAATAGCCTTTTTTTGGGCCAGTCACTAATAGCGGACGAATTATCAAATAAAATACAACAATAGCAAAAAACAGCATCATTTGTAACAGAATAAATCAACCAACTTCTCTCAACGACTTCACCATTGCTCAACACTTTCGAATAATAGCCTTCCTTTAATAATAGGAAACTCGAATTCTTTTATTTGATGTGGACCCCTCTCCACTAGTATTTGACAAGTTTCAGATGACATGCAAAAAGCATTCCATGACGCAGGATTAGAAGAAATTTCGTTTAATATCTGCTGGCTGTCACTGCTACTGCTACTCGGCTCTTGATGAACTTCTGATGGTGTTATATTTTGGCTCACTTCAACAACTTCTTCTGGAAGTGATTGGGGCGGCACTGAGTTTTTATTTGCCAAATCTAAAGCAGACGCTGTTGATGTGGATATGGACGGTTCATCTAAACAGGATTTTTGTACTAAGAATTTCTTCATAACATAGCTTTTTTCCTTCTTCCCTTTTCTCTAAGCGTTTCTTTTTATATTGACTTCCAGACAATTTTTTCCTTTTCTGTTCCATACTGTAATAAAAATATTAAATAAAAATTCACAGTCCTTCGCAAAGACCGGAGGGTGTCATTGAAAAGGATTAAATATGATGATGTTTATCATGCTATTAAAACAGAGTAGATAAAATAACGATAGAAATGAGTTGCAAAGCTAGTAAGATTTGTAGGTAACAAAACGTAATCTTATAATATAATCGAGATGAGTTGATAATAATGATAATGATAATAAGCGCAGAACCCAAACGGTTAGGAGTTGACTATTGAAAGTTGGTACACAGGGTACGTCACGAGAATGTACTGTACACTAAGAAGGGATTTTTCGAAATTTTCCCGCAGGGAAGAAAGAGAGAATTAAATCTTATCCTTAAAAACTCAGCTTCTACTGAACTATTTTAGATGTGGTTTTCTGTTTTTAACTACATTTTAGTGGGGGACGTCATGAAAATGCACACTAAAAAAGGATTTTTGGAAATTTCAACCCCCCTCGAGGGAAGAGGAGGCGAGAGTCAATTTTCGTCGGTATAAAGTGTAAATAATAAATAAAGAAAGTAAATATTGGCACATATAGTATAGATTTTGGCAATTAATAAATATTTTAATAATTTTTATCTTTTGGGTAACCCAAAAACAATAAATCCAAAATTCGAAAAATTCGAAATATTGAATTGNATTATAAAATGTCAAAAAGCTTAATTTTGAAGATAGAGATGAGTTTTATAAAAATTGTAAATGCTAATAACGAGTAAAATTGCCATTAACTCTGACTGTACTGGTGATATGACACGGCCCCCTTTATCTCCCCACCCTCTCGATCTTTAATCACCAAAATTTAACAGTATCAGTCTCCATAATATCCAAATCTTCTTGCAAAATTTCAGAAATTTTCGACAAAAAACACGGGAGTTATTAAGGTTCAAAGATTGATTTGTTTATGGCAATGCGATACCACCCAGGAGGACATTTTAAAGAAACTGGCCCCTGTTTAAGTATTACTAACGTAAAGATAATCCGAAAATCTTATGTTGCCATGCACCAACCCACTTCCAATTATCTTTTCACTCATGCTGATCTCACTCCATAATGTAGATAACATTGTAAGACACCACGAAAGCCAGGCAGTATATATCAGAGCTGACTTGACTCCATTGTGGATCAGATCCTCTGTGTAATAGCGGAATTAAAGCAAGTTAAGCCAAACCCATAGGGCATTTTTTTAAAGAAATTCTTTTAAATTTATTGTTTTTGTAAGTAAAAAGGGACCAAAACATAGATTTTAATTAATGGGTCAAATTTCTAGGAGCGTTATAGGTCACATTTGGGCAACTTGTAATGTGCTGAAAAGGCCATCAAGTAGAGAACAATTGGAAAAATATTTATAAAATTTGGATTAAAGGCACATTTTATCGAGTTCAAATTTTATAACGTGTCCAAATAACAGTTTATAACTGTCAAAAAAATTAGTTTTAATTGGTCGATTGAAGACGATTTAAAAAAAAAAATACAACTGACATTATATAAAAACTATTACATCATTATTTCCACCGTAAACCGATGATTTCAAGGTTATTATATAAACTTGGAAAAGTTTTCCTCAAGTTTATACGTTTTGTACATTCAATATATTTTTAGAAAGCACCATTTAAGGCCTTCTCGACATTGTAAACCTCACTATGCTCAAGTTCAACGTAATTTGTATCAAATCAATAAATATTATGCTTTGAAATGAGGCCCTTTATCACGAGGAAGATCAGTAGGACCATTTGTTTCGGATCCCACCAGTGGCCGAAGTGGATAAAACCACCGAACATTGGCAGTTGGTCTTGGCTAACGGGATGGCCACGTTAGTATCATCTAAATAGTGGCCAGTTTTCTATAAAAAGTCTACTCGGGAGGAATCCTCCCTAGGAAGATCGCCCACGAGTCGCGTTGTCGTAACCAAATAAATCAAATTGTTTTGAGGCCTTCGCATTTAAGGGGGACTCAAAACAATTTATAGCAATCACATCCCATTGTTTCTCGGATGCCAAAGGAAAATTATACTAGGATTTCCGAGCTGGAGAGGAAGAGCTTATTAGGAAAGAAACCAGACAAATACAGTACTATTTCTAGAAGATTGTGGTCTTCGATATAACGACCTAAATGCGGAGAGGCGTGGTTCGTTAATAGCGTAGGTGCGTTATATTAAGGGGCATGCTAATATATGTAGTTCTCCATGACTTCAGCTTTATGTATTCCGGTACGGTATATCCGAATTCGTTATATCGAGGATGCAATAGTAATCTTCTTTTGATGTATTCCTCTAGATCAACGGTTCCCAACCTTTTTCGGGTGGCGACCCCTTTTTATAAAAGCCAAGTGACCCGCGACCCCAATACAAATGAAAAAGACATTTTTAATAAGGAAATTAAAAAAACAACAAAATTAGTTTTTTAGTACAATTTTATTTTAAATTATGTTTAATAATTAATTAATTTAATGCGATGGTTGAAATTGCATGTTATTAACCAGCCTCAAAATTCGCGGGTGAGTTTATGTTAACGCCAACCTCATGTCATTCTCAACATTTAATTTATTTGTTTCTTTTGCTTTTAAACGAAGAAGAGTTGAAAATCCACTCTCGCAGAGATATGTAGACACAAATGGAACTAAAACTCGAAAAGCAAGCATCGTCACATTTGGGTATGAATGATACATATCACACCAGAAATGTGTGAGCAATTTTTCATTAAACAAGTTATGTGCCGAGGAATCATTCCGCAAATCCAAGAATTCATCTTGTAATTCATCGGGAATGCTGGCTACATCAAGGGAAGCAGAGAATGGATTTCGTGTAAATGTAGTTTCTTCTTCTTTCAGCTCAGGGAAGTAACGCTGGAGTTCGTTTTCAAGGGATTCGAGATGCCCAGTAATCTCTTCTTTCAAATTTTTATTTATTTCACCTTCAGATTCAACTAACACACTGCAGAGTTTCTCAAACATGGCAATGTTCCCAAGATTTATTTTTCTTCGCCAGTTTTGCAGCTTGGATAAAAATGCTCTGAGATTATCATGAAATGCGATAATATTCATTTCCTTTCCCTGAAGTTTCAGGTTAAGCCTATTTTGCTGTTCTAATATATCTGCTAGATATGCTACTCTTTTCAACCAAGCTTTGTCATTAAAGTAAACCAAAAGGTCACGTTTCCCTTGCACTTCCAGGAACAACTTGATTTCATCTCTCAATTCAAAGACACGATTCACAACATTTCCTTTCGACAACCACCATACTGCAGTGTAGAAAAGAAGAACCTCGTGATCAGAATCCATGTCTTTGCACAGTTCTTTAAACAGACGGGTGTTAAGAGCTCCAGATTTGATGTAATTTACGATTTTTATTAGCGAATCAAGTACCTCTTGCAGAGGAGTTGGAAGAGTCTTACTGGCAAGGGCATACCGGTGAATCATGCAATGGATTCCCCTTGTTTGGGGAGCTAGTTCTTTACTTTTTTCTGAAAGCCCGATTTTGACCCAAGCATAGATGGTGCACCATCCGTACAAACCCCACAGACGTTTTTCCACTTTAATCCTCCAGTCTCAAAAAACGTATTTATCTTCTCCATAATATCTTCACTTTTTGTAGTAGTTTCAAGTTCACTACAAAATAGGAACTCTTCTTTGATATCATCTAAATGAATATATTTCACGAAGACAAGCAACTGGGAACACGAGCTTATGTCTGTTGATTCATCAACTTGAAACGAAAACAATGGTGAAACCTTGATTTCATTCAAAATCTGTTCTTTAACGTCTACGGACATGTCTGACATACGCCGCTGAATAGTATTATTAGACAGAGATATTCGCTGCATCTTTACTTCACTAGAATTTCCAAGAATTAATTTCACCATCTTCAACATACAGGGTTTGATGAGCTTTTCTCCAATTGTGCGAAATTTTTTTGCTTAGCAATTTCCAATGCGACTTCCAATGAAGCATTAATTAGCACAGCATTAATGCTGTGCTAATGATGCTTGCACGATGCTTGCACTAATGCTGTGCTCTCTTGCTGAAAACTTCCTGTTCGATCAAGTCTCTGACGTTTGCAACTAGTTTCATGTCGACGAAAGAACTCCAAATCTTTTTTAATGTGTTCTGAATTCTTCGTTTCTGACGTTTGAGTTTTGAAGGTTTCATAGATTCATGGCTGAGAACAACTTTGCACAATACGCATTGTGGCTTCTCTATTCCATTGCTAGTCAAGTTAGTAAAGCCAAATTTCAGATATTCTTCTGAATATTTACGTTTTTTATCCATTTCTGGGGAAAGAATAAACGAAATTTCTGAATAATTTTACGCCATGTAAATAATAATATAAAAACTAAACGAATTAAATGTGAAAATAATAGTCACCACTCTCTGTTTAGTCACAAATAATCCACAACGTCACGATGCTTCCTTTACGAAGTGTTCAATAAGACTAAAAATATTCTGAAAGACTTTCTATATTCTGTTTATTTTTAAGAGTCGGCCGACAATAACAAATGCACGCAGGAATCACGTGATCGCTAAAGACAGGGCTGAATGGGAAGAAATATTCGATTTTTTAAAAATAAATAAAACACCTTATTAATTTTAAAAACAAATACAATTAGAAAAAAGGTAAAAACTAATAATAAAGGCAAGGATTATAAATAAAACATATTTTAAATACTAAATATAAAACAACTTATTAAAAATAATTAAAAGTAAATAAAATCAATTCGAGGAATCGCTGTCGCTTTCATCGTTTAAATTAATTAAAAATGATTCATTATTTAATTCTATCACATTGTCTAACTGTCATATATTAATTTCAACCTTGTCTTTAAAATGCTCAACGCATTTTTTCTATATTTCTGATGTTATCGTTCCCATAGCATCATAAAATAATTTATACATTTCTGAAAATTTAAAGTAAGTATTTCTAGTTGCTACATACCCCTTGCACATGCCAATCAGCGTTGCCAGATGTTTTTGGTGTTTGTAGCCCAAAATTTTATCAAACGTAGCCCAAAAGTAGCCAATAATAAACGTTTTTTTTTGGTAAGCCAAAATTTGACGATAAAAAAAACAACACACCATTTGTGCTTTTCCAGCAATAACTTTCATTACAATAAAT
Source organism: Centruroides sculpturatus (assembly GCF_000671375.1). Classification (NCBI taxonomy): domain Eukaryota; kingdom Metazoa; phylum Arthropoda; class Arachnida; order Scorpiones; family Buthidae; genus Centruroides; species Centruroides sculpturatus. The sequence continues at coordinate 70,188 of NW_019386117.1, forward strand.
TTACGTGTATGTAAACTTGATCGAAAATAAGGATGGCAAGACTCAAAATATATGCGCACACTGTAATTTACTATGTCGAGAACATTCAGTTTATCTGCAAAGTAGATTGCAACAAATTATGAAACAAATGATCTTGCCAAGACGGACTATAAAAAATTAATTTTTCTATGTAATATTTTTAACAGTTATTAATTTGCTATTACAAATGATGTGTCAAACTACAGTTATTTAATTAATTTGAAAGCTGACAAATACAATTCTTCATTAAGCCAATACGTACTCTATATTAATAATAATGATTGATAAAGAATTTCTTCATCCCACGGTACAGAAAGTACACTATAAAAACAAATTCAAATATTAAAAACAGATATTAAATTTATCATTGAGAATAGCATAAGGAAAATTTAAAATCGCTTTTAAAATATCATTTAAAACAGAAAAACAATAACCAAATTGATGAAGGGTATTGATATATACAAAATGCACATATTAGTTTAATTAGTAGTCTAATAAAGAAATCTCAGTCAACTTTCAAATTAAATAACTGTAGGAAAATTAATATTATCTTTTCTACTTTTATTATTTAAGGATTAACATGTCTAGATTATAGTAATAAGTATTAGAACTTTATCACGAAAAAGGATATTTAAAAAAAATTACTTCTACAGGCAATTTCAATTTTTACTTAGAAATAAATAAATTCATTTATTATAAAGGAAACAAACAAAATTTTATTTGAAAAACACAAATATTTGTTTTATTTGGGTCTCTAATTGATAAAAAAAACGACGAAACACCATTTTAAAGTGCATTTTTATTCAAATAGTATATTTATAAGTAATATGCAGCCAAAAATGCAGCCGAGTCAAATTACTGTAACCTAAAAAGTAGCCAATACGCCAAATGATATTTTTTACGCCAAACTGATAAAAGAATAGTCAAATTTGGCGCAAAGTAGCCAAATCTGGCAACGCTGACGCCAACCGAACCTCCCGAACAACAAACAAATATTGCCTGTTGATTAGTATGCATAGGGTCATCTGGTAAAGTGAGCGACCAATCACAAAGCATACTTTAAAGAACGCGTGACAGTCACTCGTTGAATATTGCTTTGGAGCTCTGACTGTTGAAAATAAATAGACTATAACTATATACATATGTTGTTTGAGTAAATTCGTTCGGTGGTCATCTGATCGTTTTATTGCTTACCTTCTAAGAAATTCTCGGTTCCGTTTTGAATGAATTGCCTCAAACAATAGAGGCATTTCACCATTACTCTCAAACTCTCAACACATGTTTCAACCAACTGTGACAGAATAGGGTACCTAGACTACACTTATTTTAATTTAAAAAAAGTATATATATATATATATGAAATTATTCAAACTTCAAGACACCATTAAAAATAAAAATTGCATTATAGTGAATATTTTTAGTTTACCGTATAAGTTGGCGACCCCAAGAAAACCCGTCGCGACCCCCTTGTGGGTCGCGACCCATAGGTTGGGAACCCGTGTTCTAGTTGGATGTTCTCATAAGGAACTTTATATACACCTGGTTTTTCTTCTGTTTTTATTCTATCTTTATCATTCCTCAATATCTCATATAAATTTGGGGCTTCTTTTTAAAACCATATGGGACCAAATAGAAATACCGAAGAAAATCAAAAAAGTGCTTGAGAAAGGCCCTAACTTTGTCCCAGATGTGGTAAATAGTTGGGAAACTCCATACAGGAGATTGAGAGAGGGATAGTTGGCTTGGATCCTTTGGATAAGAAATTCTTTAGATGGAAGACTGCCATCAGTAACCGCCCAAAGAAAAAAGCAAATAGTATTAGCAATAGAGACATATGGCTTACGAAGGAGTGGTTAAGAATGAATGATCTAGTGATGACCCAAGCAGACAAAATTAGACATTTAGTTGTTATGAAAAGGCATACGTTTGACAAGGAATTACATGCGTACATCATGAAGACCGAATGTGAAATTGTTGACGACAAGATAATTGGATCTTTGGACAGGAGGGTCAAGAAATTAGAACGCTCGAGTCTTGCTGCCGTTTTGCCTTTTCTGAAGAAATGTCACAATTAAAGTTCAGAAACTCCAAGATTGTTTGCGTTTGCTAACACGCACAAAACCGGAAATGAATTAAGACCAATGATAGAGAAGTGTAAGGGACCCACCTTTATCTTAGAAAATAGGTTACATAAATATTTATCCTCACAGCTTGAAGATGAGACTGGTGGCAAAAGATTTTCTTGTCGTAGTCAAGGAAGTACAAAATATTTCTTTAATGGAAGATGAAGTGGCGACCGTTTTAGATTTTGAAAGCATGTATCCTTCAGTAATGATTGAATAATGTGTGGAGGCATTATTGAATTTCATGTACAATAACAACTCTCAGTTTTTATTAAGGGCCGAATTGGAAAGAAAACTTTTTTCACTGGCCGAACCAAAGGCGACCCTAGCAAGATTTTCAGGTGATGAGAGATCTTATTGTGGCGTCACCCTGTAGAGATTAAACTATACATAGAGATACACTTTTCACATTGGGCACAGAAAGCCGTTGACCTTTTTTTTTTCTTAGGGGTCAGAATTTCTCAACTTTTCTATCACTTCACATTGTGAGGATATAAGGAATTATCGCGGATCCATTCGAGTAGTTATTTGAAGTTAAGTCCAATATTCAAAGATTAATCGCGGGCCTCATAAATTCATTAAGCGGGCCGTATGTTGGCTATGCCTGATCTAGACTTTCAGTGGGTACGCTACACCCAATTAAATTAGCTTCAGATTTTTATTTCTTTTTGCAAATCGGCTCAACACTTTTTGGCTGTAATTTTCTGGAGAGGGGCATCATGTTAACTGGGGGGCAGTGCCCACCCATGCCCTTCCTGGCTACGCCCATATACACTTTCCGCCATTACGACAATCAAACTACACGTGACTAATGCACGTGACTACGCGTCACAAATCCTTGCGTTTTTATTGGTTGCAGTATGACAGAAGCGCAGAACGAAAACGGAAAAGTTAAATAATTTTTAACTCTGCTTTCAGTCTTGTTTTTGTCCAACTGAACGTTACAAAACTGCAAGTTTCGTCAGTTTGGCTTTCAGTTTTACGATTACGTCGCGGATTCCGGTAATGTGGAGTCCAGGCTTAATAGTATGACTAATAATATAAAAGTTATTTTTTTTAACTTTGAAGTTAAGGCCATTTACAAAAATATACATTTTCGCGTCTATCCATTTATCCTTTAACACAACCATAGAAGTAACAGTTACATTGAATTGAAGAAAAAACTTCATTAAAAAACAAATAATAATAATAATAATAGGTAAAAATTTACAAGTTTTTGTAAATAGTCTTAACTTCAAAGTTAAATTATAAGATATTCTGAGTCATCATGAAAATTAATAAAATCTCTTAACAGCCGGGAAAGTTATCCCAGTCGATGCTGGATTTTTTTACACATTAAATTAAGTAATTGTTTAATGAATTTGCTTTAGTCTTTATTTAACTCACATAGCACTCCATATTACATAAATAAATGAATATCGTAGTGTGACGGCACCTCTTTAGCGCCCTGTCAGAATTGACACCACCATGTTTATCGGAACACGGAAGCCGAGACGGCAATTACTACGTCACACCGTCGCGCGAGCGGTCCTGTAAGTGGACAGACGGATTAGTAATGTCAGCCGATCGAGAGACAGCATATGGAAGTGACTCGAACTACAATTAACACTTAACAAGAATTGAATTAAAAATAAATTGGATAAGATACAGAGGTTCTAAAGTTTGGTCGCGGAGAGAGAGAGTTCACATAACGAGCGCGAGTTGCATAAATACCTGGGGATAAAAGGTGATCTCCCGATGGAGCTCTCGTTGTTTGATAATACAGTGGCACCTCAGGTTACGAACGCCCCAGCATATGAAATTTTCAGGATACGACATGAAATTCGAACATATTTTTGCTCCACGATACGAACAAAAACTCACCATACGACGTTACATTAGTTCGCATTTTTCATTTGTTTTTGTTACTACAGTTATATTTTTTAATGTATTACTTGGCTTTAATTTTAGTATGTTTTTTGCGTTGGAACGAATTATTTGGTTTTACATGTAATCATATGAGAAAAGATGATCCACCTTACGACATTTTCATGATACGATCTCAGTTTCGGAACGGATTAATTTCGCATCCTGGGGTACCACTGTAGTTCCGATCCACTATAATATCCATTATCACAATGATGGCACAAGGTATTCAAATGGGCACTGGTTGACGATATTCCTGGAGTAATCGGTGCGGGTTTCCTTTGACGAAGGGACAGACGACGACTGACTTTTTTCGGCCGTCTCTGGCAATATTCACAGACGATATCGGCCGTCCAGAGGTTAAAAGATCGCGAGAAAGCGTCTTGTTGCCTTCGAGAAAATGTAATGGGAAACTTTCTCAGGTAGCTACGAACAACAATTGTTACGTAACTCGAACAATATTAATATTAAAGTCTAGTTCTAATATAGGAACTTCTGCTACCTCAACAGTAGCATAAAATTTTCAAAAATAATTTAGACGTATTTTGAATTTATTTTTTATGAATTTTATAATAAAGTTATATTATTATTAATCAATTTATAATTGATATATAATCCCCAATGGTATTATATTGGCTGACACCATTACAAGTCAGACAAGACTGTAATGGAAGAACTACGGCGATTTAATATCAATTGCGATTTTATTTTTCTCAAGGCTCTAAAAACACGAGGCTCCAGGGAAAAGCTTAAGTTGATTATGATTAAAACAATCATTATTTAACATTGTAGAGTTTCTCGTTAACAGATAAAATAATGGAACCACTAATTGTTTTGATACAGATTTTCTTTTCTTTTTTTTTATTCCTGTTAATTGCTACATTGATATGAATATTAGAATTTATTCGTACATTATTATAGATCAAGATATAAATTTAAACCTAAATAAATAATCATTTCAATTTTTATTAACACCTAAATAGGGGCCAATTTCTCATAGAAAGTCCAAACTAAAATTGAAATCGTTTGCGATATTTTTACGCATAAATTAAATTATCCATTAAGTTTCTGATTTCGGTTCTGATTATTTACTTAAAATGTTCAGTTTTTAGATAAATAATCGGAAATAGATAATTAAAATCACTAAATCAATAAAGTGTTCAAGAATAATTTAAAATTAAAATAATTTTCACATTGCTTCACGTTTCAGTAACTTAAATGCGTAAAGGAAACCAAAAAACTTCACATGGTCTGCCCGTTGGTCTGGCGCTAATCCGCTACAAACTATCAGTGTTCAAATTTTACCCACTTGACCACTGTTAAGACCATTCGGTATCACTATAGAAGAATAATATGATGGCCGGATGAAGACCGAGAGATTAAGGGCCGACGCTTCAATCTGGTTCATCTGTCCGCCATATTATTCCTCTGTCTTTTTGCTCTTTCCGTCATATGGGCATTAAGACGGCATTTTTTTAGTAAGCCCATTATGGGTTTGGTCAGGCCCACAATGGGCAGCCGGATGGTAAGGGACGGGGTCCGACATATCCGAATAGATCACCTCCCGAAAAATTCCTGGAGATTTTTCGACCCGTCCGGATTTGATCCCGGGGGTTCCCCAGTAGGCTGCCACCTTGACCACTCGACCATCTGGCCGTGATTCCTCTGGCGTACTAAAGATGAATCTGGGAATTTTTCATGGATAGTCTGTCCTGGATTATTTTAGGTTCCGTTTCTTACCCCCGGCTGCTCTATTGTGAGCCTGGCCAAACTCACAATGTGTCTGAAAAAATCCTCTTGGTTACCAGAGAGCGAAAGAGTAAAAAATAAATAAAAAAAAGATACTAACTTGCAAAGGAAAATATTTTTCATTTAGAAAATGTTAAATTTTTACTGTAATATAGTATGCATTTAAAATTAAAATATTGATAAATTTAATAAATAATAATTTTTTCTATAATAATTTTAATCTATATAGTTTATTTTTACTTTTCCTTCGTTCAATTAATCATGCAAATTGCGATAATTTTAATTTGTTAAATGCTATCATTGAATTATATTATACAGTATATACAGTAGAGCCACCATACTCAACCTTTTTTTCTCTCGAGCCACATACACGATAGCTATTACACGCGGGCCGCAACATAACAATTATAATAAAAAACTTACTTAATTTCTCACTTACCCTAAAAATTTAGTGTGACTGTTGATATTGCGAACATTTTTTCACAATTTCATTTAAATCTTTTTTTATACTTTTTTTTGCCCTACTGGCATTAAGAGGGCCTAAGAGGCTCTCTTAGTGCCAGCAAGGACCCAATTAAGAGGCCTATAATGGGTTCGGCCAGGCCCACAATGGTGCGACCGGGTGGTGAGGGACAGGGCCCGACATATCCAAACGGACCACCCCCGAAAATTTCCTGGGGGATTCGCTGACCCGACCGAATTCGATCCAGAGTGGTAGGCTGCCACCTTGACCGCTCGGTCATCTGGCCGTCAATTCATTTAAATCAGGCTTCATGCTACTGTAAAACGGCATCCAGGTGTGATTCAGTAAGCCAGTTTCTATATGTTTTTTGTATATTTCATTTTTGAGTATGACGTTTCACATAGATACGTTGATGCAAACAACGTAAGTAAAATTTGAGCACTTTTTTTAGTCTTATATTGATTGGGAACTACTTTCCAGAAGTAATTATTTTCCGCTCTCTTCCATGTCCGGTCCAATCACAAAAGCTCAGAGGGCTGCAGGTTGAGTATGGTGGCAGTATAGCATCGATTATCCGACTCAATTAAGGACTCGGGTTGATCGGATAACCGAAAAGAATGAAAAAATACATATTTATACTGTATAGTATATTAGTATATCCCATGTAATTAGTATACTAGTATATCGCTATTAACCAACTTCGCGTTGAATTTTCATCGATGTTTAGCCTAACAAATTTTTTAAAAATACTAATCGTTGCTATTGTATCGTTAAAAAATATTTTAAAATTATTTTATTGCTCACAAAACAAACAACCACTCATAATTAGAAAATTAAATCTCGTTTAAATACTGGCCTCCCTTTCATGGTCGAGCCAGTGTTGCCAGCTAAAACA
>NW_019386117.1:78231-92564 GCF_000671375.1 Centruroides sculpturatus
TATGGAATATTATTCAATGTAATTTTAGCAACATTTTTTATAAATTTGTGAAGCATTTAAGAGCAGCAGATTATTATGCAATCATTGGACTTTTGCAGTGTTATTATTTATACCTACAAGGTAAGTATTACTATTTTGTTTTTATACAAAGTACCTATTAGGGATAGATTGCATGAATTGATATTTAAAGAGGGAAAAAATTCAAGGATTTTTAAAGCGTTGATATTATTATTGGCAATGGGAATTTGGGCAAGATGGAAAATTGCATTTTAGGGCAAGATGGAATAGTTTCCATGTAGCAAGCACAATTATTTTGATTTCTGTTATCAATTTATCTAACTAATTGAGGATGTAATTGTTTCTAGATGGTGAATAAGTATATAAGAAAGAGCAACAGAGGTTCTTGGACTGAAGAAACTGCAGATGGCGATGGATGAAGGTTTTGTGTATTATGTGGAGAACCATATTTGGACCGCCCTCAGATGACTGGATACAGTGTCCAGTGTGTTGTGGTTGGGCACATGAACTATGCACAGACACAAAAGATGGATGTGTTTCGTGTGTCAATTGTAAAATGTACGGATATCCTAGGTATTCCATCTTGCCTTCAGCGTGAGGGCAAGATGGAATTTTTTACGTTTTTACTTCATGATTCCTAATAGGTTTTATGCTTAATATTAATTATTTTTAATTACACAGTTTTCCAACCATCTAAGATCTCTGTCGAGACTGATTAAAATAAAAGCTTTATACTATGTTGTTTTATGTTTTTTTACATCATAAAGTTAAACCTTCCATCCTGCCCTCCCTTCCCCTATTTAGCGATCGAAAAGTTTCACTATTGTTTCTATAATCCTGAAACACGGTTACTTGCTGAATAGATCAATCGTCTTTAATCAAATGAAATTAAATACAGTGGAACCTCGCTTAATGAGCATAATTTGTTCCAGAATCTTACTCCTAATGCGAAACACCCGTTAAGCGAAACAATTTTTCCCATATAAATTAATGTAAAATAGATAATGCCTTCCATGCCGAAAAAATACTCAAATATATTATGTATAACGTTTATTCAAATAAAATTATACAATATACATTGTTAAGGGGCGTGAATCATGTTTAACTCTAGTCAAATTAATTAATTCCTAATATTTAATTATAGCCTTTACACAGCCCAAGAATTTGTCGTTCCTATCGTTTGGCGTGTTTATTATATAACGGGCTATGATTGTTAATAATATGAGTAATATGAGTGAACACAAGTTTGGAAAAATGTGTGATCACAGGCGACACTAAGATGATAGCAGAATAAGTGCTAAACACAGACTGATGTAGCATGCGCACAATCCAGGCCTTCCCCTCTCCTGGTCACTTGTTATGCAAAACATCGCTCGTTAAGCGAGTCATTTTACATTTGCTTTACTCGTTATGCGAGGTTCTACTTTATCTGAAATTTATTGATATTAACTTAATCTAGACTATAAACAAACAGAAACAACTCAAACATGCTACTCACCTAATGATTTTTACTTTCCCAGCTGTTATATAAGACACAGGGAAAGTATAGCAAATGTTAAAAAGAATCGCATTCCCAAGACTTTTACCTTTTGGACACAAGGGACCTCGAAACGTCGAGAAATACAAGAAAGTTTGGATTTTTTCCCTTTACATATGGATGTTAGTATGTATATGTGTATATATGACGGAAGAATTTTGTTAATCATTTTTGAAGTTAATAACTCCTGTGATTTTGTCCATAATTTCTGAAATTTTGCAGGAAGGTTTATATATTAGGGAGATTTGTGGTATTAATTTTGGTTGTTATAGGTCGAGGAGTGGGAAGATGGAGGAGTTGTGTGTCATATCTCGAGCAGGTCGGACTTAATGAAGATTTTACCCGTTATTAGCATTAACAATTTTCTATAAAACTCATCCCTACCCTCAAAATTAAGGTTTTCGCATTTTATAATTAATAACGCAAATATTTAAAATCTTTTTTTAACTTCTTTTTAAATATAAAAATTTCGCGAATATCTTCGCTTTCTTTTCGTCTTTTATATCAGCGACAGTTTTTATATTTTTTTTAAAAATTAATAACATTAAGATTTTAAAAATAAAATATCATAATAGATATTTTATTTTTGCAGTTTTAAATTTTATCGCCGGAAGAGTTAAACAACTCGTTGCTGGATATTTTCTTCGGTTTATTTTCTTCGAATATTTCCGGTTAGTTGACTATATTTTAAAAAAATGCATTCTCTAAAACAAGAGTTTCCAACCTAGTCACTATTAGGCTGCAACCTGGTTAAGGTGACAGCCTACCGCTCTGGGGGACCCGGGTTCGCATCCGAACGGGTCGAAAAATTCCCAGGAATTTTTCGGGGAGTGGTCTGTTCGGATATGTCGGGCCCCGTCCCTCACCACCCGGTAGCCCCATTGTGAGCCTGGCCGAACCCATAATGGGCTTGCAAAAAGAGGCCTCTTAGTGCCCACAGGGCGGAAAGAGTTTAAAAAATCATCCGAGGGCGTCTATCGATTATCTGGGAGTTCGATAAATTACTAGGGATTGTTTGGGGATCGCTGTTGGAAAAAAATATATATTTATGTAATGTAATTTTTGAAGTGCAGCGAGTAGCGAGCAAGTTTCCTCGGCAGCGACTCAAATTGATAAATCGCTAAAACACGTTTTGTGAAGTAATGACTCGACACATTTGAACGAAATCTTGCATATTAATATAATAAAATGGTGTGTCGTGACGGAGGCCGGATCTGAAAATTCTATCTAGAACGGGAGATATCGGGGGTCAAAGGTCATCCCATGTTAAGTCAATCGAAAAATTTTGCATTATAAAAACGTAAAGAAGCGAACGCGCGCTATTCTCCATTTGAAATACGATGAAACTCTCGCCAAATATGTTTTAGTACCGATTTTCTTTTTCTATTTTTCTTGAAAAACTGATCATCTATACTTTAACTATATGTGCTAACGTATTACATCTTTCATAAAACAATTAATAATTAAACCTGCATAATAAACAAGGTATAATACGTAACCGTATTATACCTTGTTTATTATGCAAGTTTTAGAACCAAGGAAAAATTCTGTATTTATGCATAGTGACTAGTCGCTTTAATTTTGCTCTCCCTAATGATCTAACGTGAGTTCGCAGTCAGAGACGAAGTTTTCCTAGTTATATATGAGTACAGTATATATGCAATACAAAATTTGCATAAATCTGTAAATAGTAAAGCTAGTAAAGTTAGAAATGTGTTGTTTTTCTTTTTCATAATCTATACCAGCGATTCTCAATGTTATTAGATCTCTGAACAACGCGAGTCACAGATGAGCCATGGATTGTATATGTCACCTTGTCCACTTCCTATCCTGCAAATATTGAATATAATAAGATGTGGACCACAATATTTTGTCTCTCTGGTATGAGAGATACGTGATGCGTAAAAATGTTTTTTCCTCTGACTGAACACAGAATTGCATTTGAAAAAATATCAGCAACGAATTGCTTAACTTTCCCGGATACATTTAAAACTGCATGTGGCGCCATATGTATGGTATTTTATAAAAAATTATATAATTAATTATTATATTAATAAAATGGCGAAAAGATTAGAGGGCAGGGATGAGTTTTATACAAAAAAATTGTAAATGCTAATATGAGTAAAATCATCATTAAGTTTGACCCTACTAGAGATACATATGACCCTCTATATCTGAACTATTCTCAACCTTTAACCATTAAAACTTAATAACATGAATCCCTTTTTTTGCAGTTTTCGACGTTTCAAAGTCCTCTGTGTCTAAAAAATGTAAAAATCTTGAGGGTTATTATTTGACCAATCGCCAAACTTCTCATCTGTTATATACAACAAAGCCGGAAAAATAAAGACAAAATTAATTAACATACAGTATTATTATAACAAAGTGAATTTATATTACGGTCGGATTGAATTAATAGGAATAAGGAAACGATCTGCTAAGAGAGTACCTCTCGGGAGGACTTTAATAGAAAAGTTGCACGTATTTAGAAAACCCACAAAACTCCACGCGGCAACACACGAGACCAACTAACCACAAGTGTTCAGTGCTTTTTATTCGGTGGACATGAATTTATATTAAAAATATTGGTATGTCTATACATAAATAGAATCCAACTTACAAAGTCTAAGTGCCAACTAATTTGTTTAGTAAGTCGTTTATATATATATATACACTAAATTTTTCATTCATTATATTTAAATAGGACTTACTCTTCTGAAATCTTAGCTTGCGTTTGCGAAGCAAGTGCTTATAGAATAAGCCACACTGCCAAAAGCAATTATATAATTGCATTTTATCGACAAAAATGATACGCAAAGTTCAAATTGATAATAAAAATATAATGCTTTGGATAAAATGGAAAAAAGGAATCAAAATATAAAACAAAAGTCAATTTATATAAGATAAAACTCAAAAATAAGAAAATTCCTACTGTATGAAAACAAAACACCCGAGAGAAAAAAATACGCCAGAAAATTTGATGGTGATAGGAAAATCTCTCTCTTGATAAGTTAAACCCGGAAAATATAACTCTTTTTTCGCTTTCTGTTTATTCGCACAACACACTTTACATTAGTGATTTCACATTGTAATGTGTTAATTAATGTGTAAATTGTATAATAATCGGAATTTCGAAAACCTTTGTGGAAGGGAGAAACGAATTTTAAAATATTTTTTCGAGGTAAATATCTCATAATTTTCTCTCAATATATGAGAAAATATTTTCATATTTTCAACCCATATACTTTAATAATTTTATTAAAATGAATAAATTAAANAAAATGTAATGGGAAACTTTCTCAGGTAGCTACGAACAACAATTGTTACGTAACTCGAACAATATTAATATTAAAGTCTAGTTCTAATATAGGAACTTCTGCTACCTCAACAGTAGCATAAAATTTTCAAAAATAATTTAGACGTATTTTGAATTTATTTTTTATGAATTTTATAATAAAGTTATATTATTATTAATCAATTTATAATTGATATATAATCCCCAATGGTATTATATTGGCTGACACCATTACAAGTCAGACAAGACTGTAATGGAAGAACTACGGCGATTTAATATCAATTGCGATTTTATTTTTCTCAAGGCTCTAAAAACACGAGGCTCCAGGGAAAAGCTTAAGTTGATTATGATTAAAACAATCATTATTTAACATTGTAGAGTTTCTCGTTAACAGATAAAATAATGGAACCACTAATTGTTTTGATACAGATTTTCTTTTCTTTTTTTTTATTCCTGTTAATTGCTACATTGATATGAATATTAGAATTTATTCGTACATTATTATAGATCAAGATATAAATTTAAACCTAAATAAATAATCATTTCAATTTTTATTAACACCTAAATAGGGGCCAATTTCTCATAGAAAGTCCAAACTAAAATTGAAATCGTTTGCGATATTTTTACGCATAAATTAAATTATCCATTAAGTTTCTGATTTCGGTTCTGATTATTTACTTAAAATGTTCAGTTTTTAGATAAATAATCGGAAATAGATAATTAAAATCACTAAATCAATAAAGTGTTCAAGAATAATTTAAAATTAAAATAATTTTCACATTGCTTCACGTTTCAGTAACTTAAATGCGTAAAGGAAACCAAAAAACTTCACATGGTCTGCCCGTTGGTCTGGCGCTAATCCGCTACAAACTATCAGTGTTCAAATTTTACCCACTTGACCACTGTTAAGACCATTCGGTATCACTATAGAAGAATAATATGATGGCCGGATGAAGACCGAGAGATTAAGGGCCGACGCTTCAATCTGGTTCATCTGTCCGCCATATTATTCCTCTGTCTTTTTGCTCTTTCCGTCATATGGGCATTAAGACGGCATTTTTTTAGTAAGCCCATTATGGGTTTGGTCAGGCCCACAATGGGCAGCCGGATGGTAAGGGACGGGGTCCGACATATCCGAATAGATCACCTCCCGAAAAATTCCTGGAGATTTTTCGACCCGTCCGGATTTGATCCCGGGGGTTCCCCAGTAGGCTGCCACCTTGACCACTCGACCATCTGGCCGTGATTCCTCTGGCGTACTAAAGATGAATCTGGGAATTTTTCATGGATAGTCTGTCCTGGATTATTTTAGGTTCCGTTTCTTACCCCCGGCTGCTCTATTGTGAGCCTGGCCAAACTCACAATGTGTCTGAAAAAATCCTCTTGGTTACCAGAGAGCGAAAGAGTAAAAAATAAATAAAAAAAAGATACTAACTTGCAAAGGAAAATATTTTTCATTTAGAAAATGTTAAATCTTTACTGTANTCTTAAACGTTGACATCATCTGTTAAGTATATCCGGTATGAAGTAATCTTGAATTTTTGTCAGTTATCCGATTTCGGATTGTAGGACACGTTAGTTGGCCAAACGGATCGAGGAAAACCAATACAAGGAGGATTTTATTGTTTTTTTCGATAATCTAGACTAGAAACAGGACGTCTTTTCTTACACCTTTACAAATAGAAGAAAATACCTATACCGGCATAATATCGGATTTCTTGTTTAAATTCTCCAATAACCATTAATCTTATTCTAATGTCAAATCTTATACTAAATAAAAAAAAATTAATATATGAATTAAAGCAAAGGGATGAAAAATACCAGAATTGCAAAAAGGGGGACTTGTTTAGAAGACAGTAAAAATGATTAAGTGAGAAAATAATAATAGCTTAGGAAACTTTAGAATGCTTTCAGTTATGATAAAATTATGTATAATTATAATAAAATTTAAAGTTATTTCGTAATAATGTAGTTTTGAAATGACTGCAGTTTATAAAATACCTTTTAATTACGAAGACCGACTTAAAAATTATAATATATTATCATTATCGTGTCACCATATGTTTTCAATCTGATGTAATTAAGATAAATGCTTAAAAATAAAACATTTAATTTTCACATTCTTATAATAATATATGATTACTGTATAAGCTTATATGTGCAAGTAGTATACACTACACTTCCTTAGATTTTTTCCTACTAATATTAAATGTCTGTAAAATAATATTAAAAGTAAATGAATAATACTTTTATGTAAGGTTTATATAGCCTATAAAATAATACAATTGTTTTTAAGGTTTAGTTTAGCTACTACTACTTCTGTTCTTCCATAAGTTATAATGTATTTTTTTCCAATGATATAATAAGTTATAACGCTTGACTATAAACTATGTTAATATATTTTAGTACTTATAGTATCATTTCTTTCGATGAATACGTTGTAAGTGATAAAATTACGCACAATTCGTTTAAACACAAATTTTAGATGCATTGAGGTATTTTTTTTTATATTAAAATAAAACTAACACCGAAAGTATTAATTTATTCATGAATAAAAGCAGAAATTTGGTATAATAATTAGAAGAGAAATGAAAATTGAACAAGTCTTATTAATCACTTTTTGTAAATTATAAAAGGACATTCCACCCTCAGAAAGAGTGTGTTAATTGCATCGATCAATTATTATTTAATTTTTGCATAAATTACCTTGCAATGTGAAGAGTGGAGAACGAAGATGACGTAAGACAGATGCAGCATTTTTGCGGGATGCGGTTGCTATGACTACCGTCAGAAGGAACAGATTGAGAGTGGACTGCAAAACGCAGACGGCGGATGTGGCGATCTTGCAGAATTTTCCGACTGAAATTAGAAGATGAGTTTTTTGTTTGTCTGTAGGGAGATTTTTCTTACAGAAGCGAGTACTTACATTCATAAGTAGCGTTGGCGAAATTATAAAAGCATTCTTCTTTGGTTTCTCTCCCTCTGCGGATTTTCACGCATCTCGACCACAGTCCAGCGTGTCCACGAGATTCGACTGAAAAGAGAAATATGACAACATGAGCACCTTTCTTCCAAACTTATAGATTTAAATAAGAAAAAAGCGTAAATAAAACAAACAATTCTCTATTGATTGAGATAGAAAAATTGACCAAAAATTGTATAAATGCTTTCACTTTCGTAATTTATCATGCTCATTCTTAAATGCGTATGTAGGTCGCCGATTTGATTTCTTAGGTATTACTGTGTTTACCTGCTACACTCTTTTGAACATTGTCACGTGATTTCAAAAGTATGTTCACATTTTTCGAGGTTATAACGGGAACATTCGACAATTATTCTCAATTTTCGTAGGCTATAAAAACCGGCTCGTACATAAAAACTTTCGGAACTGTTTCATACGTTTTAATTTCGCTAAATTCAATTCGATTAACGTGTCTTAAGTATTAATTTTTTTAACTCGTTATCTCGGAAAAGTCAAATTAGAGTTTTCTAAAGAGTAGAAACTATACAGACTCTTGACCATCCATAATTTTTCACTTTTAATTTCACCTATAGGAAGTGTTCTATCCATTCGACTTTTACAAAGGTAAGATATTTCACATGACGGTAAAAAAAAATTATAGAGAAGGAGCGATGAGTCGGGTGGAGCGTCTGATGGACGCCAAAGAATCGATATTATCTCGGCACTGCGCGTAACCCTCGGAATATTTGGCGCCAGACCTGGCATAATTCGCGGCCGGAGGCCTTGAGATGCCCACAAGTCTCCCATATACGGGACAAAAGACCTGTTTACCTGTCGCCGGCCAGGAATCGCCAGTCGCAAATACCTGTCATTCTTTACGTGACCCGTTTGCCTTAAACGTCCTCCAACGAGCAGACTCGAATCGAACGATTATTCTTTCCTTAGTTCCATTGTTTCGTGTTGGATAGGAAAATCGAGTGGATCCATCAGCCGGCGATCGAGACTTCATCGTTACAAGTCGCTCGCGAATAATTGTAATCAATTTTAAGTTAAATAGATGGCGTGACCTTTATGCGAGTAAAACGTGACTCCCGTCAACGCGTCACCATCCACAGTAGTAGCGCAAGTAGTAGTATCATAGAAATAGTTTTGTATTAGTAAGGATAGGTAATTGAGGTGCGTACTACATTTAATACGGATGTTTTAAAGTGCTTTCTGAAAATTACCGAGTAAAAGGTTTTAAGAAACATTAATAAAGTCTTATTTCACTTAATATAAGCCTAATATCGCGAACAAAAACAATAATAATAATTATTATTTCCTAAATAATATAGTTAAAAATTGAGATAAAAAAGCAATTTTATATACTATAAAACACTATATAAAACACTATAAGCAGAACTTACTATATTAAAAGTACTGTACATAGTAATTCTACTATTAAACAATGTTTATGATAAAGTATTTTTATAAAAGCCTGCTAAATTTTCTGTACTTGTCCACGAGTAAATTTATAGTTTTTTTTTTTTAATTTATTAATATAGATTCGTTTGGATTCTCATAAATGACATCTACAGAAGTACCGAATATAAATTCAATATTAAAAATTTATTGTTGTTGATGTTTTTGATAACGAAAAAATTTGTAAAATCGATTTTCCGTATATTTTTAACGAAATTTATTAAATGCCTAAACATTATTCGTGTATTTGATAAAAAGTGTTTAGAGTAAATTATAAGTATCTTAAGTTTAACAATTTCCGTCTTCTGGCTAAAGTAAGTTATTATTTATATAATAAAGAAAGAAAATATGAGCTTAAAGTTATTCCCAAAATATATTATCTAAAATTAATTAATAAAAAAATAAAAATAAGAAAGAATCTAACGTTGACAATGCATTATTTCCCAAAAATTTTGATACTTAACTGATGGTTTGAGAAAGTTTTCAAACTGGTTATAATAGTTAACGCGTTCTTATTCTAAAGTTTGTTTGCGTTACGTAACGAAACATTCTGAAAATAAACAAAACAAATTTACTTTTGTTTATGCTTAACTATCATTTAACGAATAAGTTTCGCGTTTCTAATAGAAAGAGTCGGGTATTATCGAAATTTAAAACGGCATCGTCATAAAAGTAGAATCATCTACGTAAAATTCAATCTATCAAATTGGGATATTCCAATGAGGAACCGATCACGTGATTGGAAGATATTCTCTCACCTTCCTGGCTGCGACCGAAGTGATCGACGTTGGTCATGTTATAGCGGAAGTGCCAAGAGGTCCAGTAAGTACCAGCCAAAGAAGCGAGTTGAGCCACCAACATGACCAGTTGGCAAGAAACGAAGAGGAAAAACAGCAACTTTGTCCTGATGGTCATGTTTGCCGTGTAAAAAGCGGCACGTGCGACGATTATCGCCCGCACTCATTTAAACTACGTCATCGAGCAGCCTTCCAATAAAAACGTGAGTTATACGCGGGGTGCGAGGAAGGGAAAATACACTCCTCGCCGTCTGGTGACCTGCCTTCTCTCCAAAGACGTTGTATTGTAGATATCTTTACACCTGGCTTCACGTAATTCGAATAATGCTACATCTTATGCACGATTTGTGTATAAATACGTGCCTAAGTCTTACATTTCACGCACTCCTACAATAGAAACATAATAACATCATTATAAACGAACTATTTCCCTTATTTTCGATCCGAATTTTCTAATAAAAATAAAACTTTCCATTTAATATAAGTATGATACAGTATAGTTGATTTTATTGTTTCGTTGGCTACAACGACAACAAATCTATTTACTCGATATTAAATTCTATATTTTAAACTAAATGTTAATCGTCATATGCCCGTATTCGGATCAAGAGTTACCTAATTACCGTTCATTTTACTTTTAATACGTAGAGTCTTATTGATTAACTTCTAACTCTAACGCTTGATCCCTGATTGTGAATACGGGCAAAAGCGAATGTTTATGAGAAAAAAGTACAAATTGGATTTAAAAAAAACTATGTTTATTATAGTTACGAAATTATTCGATAGATGGAAACACTAACAATTATTAGTGACTCGCATTAAACTCGGGTTTGGGTCGATATTTCGTTAAACGACGCGAAAATAAGTTCTCCGAGTTAATTTAGAAGGAACGAAAAGGCAAAGATGATGGCTAAACTATAAGCCTGCAGCGAGGTTTCCGGGTTCCCATCGTCATTTTAATTGTCAGAAATCACAAATAGATGATGACACGTCGAAAGGACATTTAATTTTCTACCATAATCTAAATCTAGATATCGGGAAGATTCGATAACCAGTTCTAGGTTAGATTATAATTGATTGCTAGAGTAATCGTTTACGGATTAACAGATAAGTTTAACAAATCAAGCAATTTATAACACAATTGAAAGCAAAATCTAGTTGAAATTAGATATTGAAATATGTGGCAAATTCGGACACGATTCTAGATAATAGAATAGATGAATGTCGTCAAGTGGATAATCGTATGTAGACGTTAGCAATTTCAATGAGAGAGAAACAATGAGGAACTCTTTCATCTTTCGTAAATTTAATTTTATCTCCCATGACGTAACTGATAAATACCTACTGATCATAAACTATTTGAAAAAAGAGGGATATTTGCTATAAATATTACTAGTGAGGAGAGATAAGTTATAATTAGAAACACGGATAATTTATTCATGTTTCTAATTTCGTGTTTCTAATGCTGTCGGATCAGAAGATTAAGAGCAGAAACAGAACGACCAAGTAGAATAAAATCAAGATAAAATCCTCATAATTTGAATTAAAAATAAAAATAAATTATCGTACAGTTGGCATTGCAAGCGTTGTTATTACATTCAAATCGGTTGCATACTCGTAATTCTAAGATAATGCTTTACTTTTCTCCGCTTTTTACTATTTCATCAAATAGTTGAGGTAAAGAGGCTGAGGATAACGCCATTAATCTAATCGATGCTATCCTCAGTCTAATTGTCTGATCTAGCTGATGGAAAATGTATTCTATGAGAATTTGCCCTTGTTCTCAATTCTACTTAATCGACTACAATTTTGGTGAAGATCCCAACATGGCAAATAATTTCATTTATCGATAATACTGGCGAATGATTTTTAGACGCATAATAATGACAATTACTTATTTAATCTTCCAAATTTAGCAATATTCTGTCGATATTTCATTGGGAAAAATCATTTATTAAACGACAATGTTTATTTATGACGACGTTCATTTTTAAAAGTGCATAAAGATTTTTCGAACAGATTTCCTTGGATTTTGTGTGCTTTGGTCTACTAAATCCTATAATTTAACAAAGAAACAACATGTAGATTTAGAAGACAATGAATATCTAATAATTTTGGGATACTTGGAATAGTTTGATTAAAATAAAAAACAAAATTTTCGTTATCAATTTTTATGATTTCTTTATATTTATAGCTGTTTACTGTAACTTGGCTGGAATAAATTCGAAGGATTAAATACTCACTTTAAAGAGTTAAATGATAGGTTTCTGAAGACAAAGTCTGCCCAAAACGGGACCACCTATACACTTTACAGGAACACGAGATAAATAAATAGTCGTCCCGTTTTGGGCAGACTTTGTCTTCAGAAACCTAATAATATAATTGCCATTCGGACGAAAATTTATAAAAGAGATAAATAATATCATACCGACCGATTATTGAAATTATTGAAGTAAATTAGATGCTTCTTCCATAATTTGTAAATTTTGAAAAACTCGCGCCATTCCAACGAATAAAAAGCTGTGGAAAGGTATAAGTAAATCGATGAACAGAAATTTACCTTTGTCTGTCTGGTTTCGCATACCAGGATTGAGTACGTAGGCCAAGTGTGTTTAATCACGTGACTTCTATCAGAATTGTCCATCGTGTGGAATGAAGAAGCAGAAAATTCAATCTCCCGAACAATTTGTTAGAAGCTTCACGTTCTTCCACCGTGAGAACGTCACCTCCTGTCCGAACTATCAAACGAAAATGGAAAATTTTCGTGTTTTTTTCCGTTTAGCGCCTCCCCCTTACGACACGCGGCAATTTTTATATCGTGACGTACCCACGATGAGGTGATTCACGTGATTTTTCGAATACAAAAAGATAAAGTTAAATTTGATCATTTTTTCTTTTTTATTTCATTTGAATGTCAATATGGCTATTGACTGAGCATGGTGGGTAGCCACATCTTGATCTGACATTTTCTTTTACTGCTTAGTAATATGAAAAAAATTTAAATCATGTGACTTCTGTTTAGATCGAAAGTAAATTTATTTTGAACGAATAGATGGACAGCATTATTGTAAAATAGACAATTTTAAATGGTCATTACATTATTTCTGAGATAAAAAAAATAATTTCCTTTATAAATTGTTGCTTGTTTGATTCGTGGCGAATAAAATTCAAGTTTAGTAACGCAATTCGAAAAAGTCACATTATCTATATTTTAAACTGAATGCAGTATCCGAATTATCTGAAACATCGTACAGAACTGATTGTTATCGAGTTTAGACGTAAACATGTATCAATAATCCGGTCCGTTTCGAAAGTGACAGATATCGATTTATCAGGTAACAACTCAAGAAAAGTAATTACTTGACCAAGTGTCGAAACGGTTACTTTCAGAAGCTTGGTATCCTCCGAGAAATAAAAGAGTTGGGATTAGAAAAAAGACCAAACTCTGCAATAATTGTATCTGATACAGTTTACTGATCCCCGTCGAGATCCGAAGAACAAATTACAGTAATGAGCGATACTTTTTCCATTCGGAAATGAATCTAATCGCGTGATTTCTTTATTTAAATAAAAAGAAATGTCGATGTGGTAGAGGAAAACGTAAAATAAGTGTTTTATTATGGCGAAACGATAAAAAAAATCAGCAAAGAGGCGGAGAAGCAGCAGGTAGACGGAGGATGGACGAAGTGAGCATGCTCGCGATTTTCGGTGGAAACCGAACACGTGAAAATCGGCTGCACATTCGTCCGCTCCACTCGCTCGAGCTGACCATGTCGGCCGATGACGCACCCCGGTGAGTGACTTTTTTTTTAATATTTACTTTCCTCCGACTAGGTGAGCGCTCAGATGTCGATTCGCTATTTTAAATTCGAGTGACTCAGTCACATGACGAGATTTAATTAAATTACTCGAATTGGATCTCGTGATCACAACATTCGTGTGGTTCTTTAATGCAATTACTTATCAGAAGATTACGGATACGCCAGGTAAAATTCCGTTTCTCTTAGTTTAGCGAATCGAATGATGCTTCACGTGATGCAGTTGAAGGATGTTCTTCGAATTTAATTTAGTATTCCTGTTTAATCGGCGATCAATGATAAATATATTATTTTAGGATTCATCCTTCCTAACAAGCTTAAACCTATCGAAAAAGATTGGAAAGGTGTTAGAGTAATTTTTAAGTTTAAAAACTATAAAAGAGAAAATATAAAACGAGAATATACCTAAAGAATAATATTGAGTCGTGTTATGTAATCTAGTATC
>NW_019386118.1:0-10838 GCF_000671375.1 Centruroides sculpturatus
AATATATTTTATATCTGAATTTATTTATTTGTTTAATTTGTGGAATTTTATAAGGTATAAATTTATTTTTATTATAATTTTATAGATTTTAAAAGTCTCTCTGGGTCAATGGATTCTTGGTCTTCGTCAGTCTCAAATAAAAGTCATAAAGTCTGGTCCTTTCCAGGAGCTTCATTTTTACAACAAAGAGGTTTTGGTTGGATGATGGAGATTGATGAGAGTGATGATGAAGATAAACAGCCAATATTGTAAGTGAATTTTAAGTTAATTCTTTTATCTTGATTTTTATTCTTTATTATCATGAGTCAATATACAAGGAATTTTGTTAGAAGAGTTTGAAACTTAAATAGTTATGATTTAATAATTTCTCAATTTATTTATAAATGAAATTATAAACATTACGGAGATATGAAAATATGAAATAATAATAAATAAAAATAAATAATTAATAAAACAGAAGTTTCAATAAAAAATTAATACAATTTAACAATGGTATGTAAATATTTGAATTAACATGTGAAAGAGAAATTTAAATAGCATAAAAACAATAAGTATATAAATAAAAATAAGCAATTAATAAAGGAACATAAATAATTAAATATCAAAAAGTGACTGCTAGGCATTAGAAAGGGTATTGCACCATGATGATTAATGCATGTGAATTTTCTGTATGCTTTATAAGTTTCTAACTTCTCTAGGTGAGAAAGAGCATGTACTGTACATGAGCTACGCCTGATGAGTTTTACTTCTTCCCAATTTATCTGTTATCCTGTTGATTATACTAAGAAACACACCTGATTTCTATTTGCTGCGTTTTTTTCTTTATTCCAAATGTTTTCAGCCTATTTGGATAGGCCATCTTCATGCTTTTACATTCATTGTTCCAAATGGAACTAATTTGTTCGAATTTATTTCATTTGAATTTGAACGCTTTAACAACTTATGTATGTACAAGAGTAAATAAATAGATAATTAAAAATAATAACATAATGCATTGCAACTTAACAAAAAACAAAGAATTATATCAGATTTAAATGAGTCTAAATATTAATTCCTATAATCTCCAGATCATATTTTTATGGATTATTAAAACCCATACTTTTTTCAATTTTATATTTCCAAGATGTTGGTAATGCATTTGCATTACCAATGGCTTGGAAATACAAAATATCCTGTTGATGTGAATAGGCTGTCAATAGAATGTTATAGAGTTTCTTGTTGATTGTATGTTTATGCTCCCTGATTCTTTGTTGTAGATTATGTCCAGTGGCACCAATATATATAAGCTTTGTTGTAAAACATTAGTTATCTATTCAGACTGAGTAGATGCCTGATGCAGAGTTGTAATCATATGGAGCCTTATCATTTCTTAAAATTTTGAAAATGCTTGGTGTTACCTATTTTTATTTATTATATGTTTTATTCATGTATTTTTTATTTTTATGTTATTTTAAATTTCTTATTCCTATTTTAATTCAAACATCACATTCTATTTTTAAATTGTAGTTCAATTTAATTTTGAACTTGCCCCATTTTTCAACCATGTTATTGTCAACTTTCTCACATTGGGTAAGATTGACGTAATCCAAAAGCAATTTCTCATACATCTGCTGCTTCATAATTACCACAGTTTTGGCCTTGTCGGCTCTAATGAGAGTGATTCCGTTTTTTTTTTTTTTTTTTTCCATCCATCCATGGGCCTTTGATATTTTTGTTCTTAAATTGCATGCAAGAGTCAAAAGATTCTCCAACACCAAGTTAGCTAAGAGTTTAGAACTTAAGAACATTGTATTGGACTCTCCTGACATGCCTAAATTATTCGGATTTGCCAAAACGCATAAACAAGGCAAACAGATTTGTCCGGTAGTCGATAAGATTCGTGCTCCAACGCATAAACTCGAAGTGCTAATGCACACTTTAATAGCACCACACTTGGAAGATTACCAGTTCACTATATCCAATATTGTAGACCTCATAGCATTCCTCAAGCAGATTGGTACCCCCACAGTACCTCACTGTACTTGATTTTAAATCCCTGTATCCTTCAGTACTTCTACCACCAGCCTTTTGTGCCATAAGAGATTTGTTATTCAAAATTGTAGAGGATGTTAACCACCACCAGCAAATTTTGGAGTTGGTGCATTTATTGTGCTATAATTCTTTCTTTCAGTTCAAAAGTGCAGTGTATAAACAAAGAAGGGGCGTACCAATGGGGAGCCCTGTATCGGGAGATCTATGCGAACTGGTGATTAGACTGCTAGAAGAAAAAGTCGTTCCTGACCAACTCCACAATATTCTTATATATAAGAGGTACGTGGACGATATACTCATCCTATGGAAGTTTAAACCTGATATGCCAGCATTCATAGCCGCGTTTAATAACAACTCATATGGCTTAACTCTTGACCTTGAACAGGAGAGCTACACTCAAGTTCATTTTTTTTATGTCAACATCACGGTTAAAGGATCGACCATCATCACAGAAGTATACAGAAAACCACTGGCAGAGCAATTGTACATTCCTGCAGGGTCCTGTGACCCAATGCATTATAAAGTAGCAGCATTTAGCACCTTGGTCAAAAGAGCTTGCACTCACTCACCGACATCGCATGCATTTGAAACCGATATCAACACAGTTACTATTATTGCCAAACGCCATGGGTATGGTAACCTGATAACTGCATTAGCCAAAACAATGCTTCATCCCCAATGAGCAGAACGACCAGAAGCACAAGAGCAAGAAAATATGATTCATAAGGACAGAGTGCCTATCACTTATAATCCGTATTTAGAGAAACTGTACACCAAGATTGCTAGGAAGAGACAAGTCACCTTAGTCTTCAGCCATCCTACTCTTTTTCGAATGCTCAGTGATGGGAAAGATACTCCACAACAAGACATGCTAGCTGGAGTATACACCATCCCTATGAGAGATCATAGGTGTGATAAAGACTTAATATACATTGGCTCCACGAAAAGATTGTTAGGAGTGGGGCTTAAAGAGCATAAAGCAGACATCCTCCATAAGAGGCCTACAACCATATTGGCACAGTACGCCACAGACCCTGATATATAACCATTATTGAATGAGGCCAAGATAATATACACCACACACCAGCCATACCATTTGCGCTTGATGGAAGTGATTTATATACATAAAACAGCCCAAGGTAAAAATTGTATCAACAGTAAGGATGAAGTATCCTTATCGATAGCATGGCAAACTCTTATATATGACACATGACAAGGCAAAAGTTATACTTCTCTCAACTGCACATGCACAAACGATGATGAAGATTGCACGGGTTTCCTATGAAATTCCATTTCAGAATTCTTTCGAAAAAAGATATGTTCCATCAAATTTCATTTATTTTGTCCATTTTTTTTTTTTCACCCGAGGAAGAACCGTTGGTTCGAAAACATTAATGAGAGACGCACTTCGAGTTACACACCGTTTTTGGTTTTGGGTTAGAAGTAAGACTTATAACAATTTCTCAATGCCTAGTTATTTTCCATTCAACTTGTAGAATGAGATATGAAGGAAATAGATGGAATTAGTGATATTTTACACATTATTAATGAAACTAATAAAATATCAAACAATTGTCATAAAATATATATTATCACAATGAAACAGTAGTAAATAATCTCATTATTTGCTATATTGCTATATTAATACATCATAATTAGTTAAATTCACATTTATCAACATACTTCATTTCCCTGGACTTCTAATAACTGCTATTTAACCTTGACTTGATAGAATGAAAAATTAGAAAATGACAATATAAAACAAAATAGGTAAATAATTGCCTGTTAAGGTGATTCTACTTTTGATAATTTTGATAGACAAAGTTACTAACTGTGGCATTTATTAACATTAATTAAGTAAAAAAAAATGTACTTTCATTACAATACTTGGTAAACTTTATATCACATATAAATTTATAAATTTTCATTCTTTGAGACTGTATTGATTATATAAATGAAATTATCCCAATGATGGCTGCAGAAATAGCCAAAAACATCTGAAAAATAAAGAATGATATTGAACAGTTTTTATACAAATCTTTTAAACTAGTTTTAGAATTGTAATAAATGAAATTATTTAAATCACCATTACTCTTCAACATTTATAAATGTAAAACCAAATTTTTATACTTAACTATATGAAAGCCACAAAAACATTATAATCAAATATAATATTTATAAGTAATAAGAATAGTTATGAGAATTAAAAATTTATGCATTTTAAAAATTAAATATATTTGACTAATACAACCATTTATAATTTGAAACCACAAACTTAGTAACAATATTAATAGACTATGAAACTTTTTTGTTGGTAATCAACTTATATAATATTTATATATAGTTGTAATTGTGAGAAAATGTTTACATAATATTATTACTGTTGATATATGTGTATATGTATGTGTGTATGTTTAGACTCAGTTCAGAATTTTTGCGGAATGGTGGCCACACAGTTATTACATTGTTTTTTTTCTGCAGACACTCATGGACAGAAGATGAAAGAATTTATTTTGAGTTGGCCAGTTACCATAGATACTTGTTTGCAGATTCAGATGAATCAAAATTTTTAAATTACTTCAGAATTTCATTTCCAGGCTTTGGTGAATTGTATCATACTCTGAAAAATATCATGTAGAAAGAAGATACTAACATGAGACTGACTGGGCAGATGATATATCAGTACTGCTCTCTCTGCACAATTGCTACTTCTGCTTATGTGAATTATTCATAATGCAATAGCTCATAGACAATCTGTGACTGTACAACATCCATTCTGCTATGGATGCTGTGCAGCTGCAACTGACAACCAACAATGTTCTATGGCTGCAGACTTTCTGTTGAGTGTGAATTATCACATAAAATTAGTATGCCATAGCAGTTGGTGCAGCTGTTGTATGGTAACTGTGTAGCCACTGTTCTGCAGACATTTCACTTATCTGAATAGGTCTTAATTTCTAAAAAAAATATTTACTTTTAATTACTTATGATTTTTTAGGGAAGAATTAGATATTGACATGAAAGACATCTACTATAAAGTATGCTGTGTATTATTTCCTTTTCCATTTCTTGGTTTCAAAAGGCATTTGGTACGTGACAGTCCAGACTTTTGGGGTCCATTACTTGTGGTATTATTATTTTCCTTGGTATCACTTTATGGTCAGTTTAATGTAAGTATTATGTAAAATAGTGAGTTAAATTACAATTAATTTTATTTTATTTTGTGTAAGGATTTGTAAATATATTTTATGCTAAAATATGAAATATAAGTGATGATATTAATTAAATTTAAGTATTTAAACATTGTATAAATTGAATTCTTAGTTTGTACAATATTTAAATAAATTTTCTCTGCTAATATTAAATATAATTTTTTCACAATGAAGTGCTATAAATTAAGACACTTGGCAGGTTTCCTCATCTTTATTTAGTTTCCTCATTGTGTTATGAGCAGAAACAAATTGCAAAGAATGGTTTCATATCATTAAAAGAAAACAAAAAATAATTTTTTCAATCAATTATTTGTTACTAAAGTATTCTCTTTCATCATATATAGAATAAGTGACAATTTGAAATACAGGTATACCTCGAGTTACGTCGTTTGTCATTCAAAAAATATGTGGAAAAATAAAAATCAAGTTTAAGTCATTTTATTCGACTTTACGTCTGTCCGCCACAAATATTGAAGTTGTAATATTACTAGAAAAGTGTTAAAGCACATAAAATCTTATTAAAATATATACATTTACAGTAAATGTTAATATAATCATCATAAATCCTAGAGAATGAAACATGAAAACATCTGTGTTTCTGTGTTGTCGTCTTATTTAGCAATCTTTAAATGCTCAATATTGGTGTTTTCCATGGTAGCTCCAATATCTACTGTTTGGCGTCGTTGTCAGTGCCACTCGATATTGGTAAATTTAATATAAATTAGTTTATTTTCTACTCTCGCAAGATAATTTTAATAACTGTATTTGTTATTTAACCTTACAAAATCATTTTATTTTATAATGTCTTAGAGCAAATCACATTCACAAATAAAGAGTCTGCGATGTACTGTAAGCATCGCCAAAATTGTAAACATGTACAGTACATTTACAAGTATGTACTTGTAAATATACATGAATTTGTAAATTTAGATTACTTTTTTCTGTACTATATTAAAAACTAAAATTTATTTGTTTGTAAGCTTAAAATAGATTCTTATTAACCATATATTATTAAAAATGCATTTATAAATAAAATACAGAACTGGGAATGATTATTTGTAGTTTAGCCTAGTGACAAGTAAATTTGACTTACGTNTTAACCATATATTATTAAAAATGCATTTATAAATAAAATACAGAACTGGGAATGATTATTTGTAGTTTAGCCTAGTGACAAGTAAATTTGACTTACGTTGTTTTTCGACTTAAGTCGCCTCTCCTGGAACCAATTACCAACATAAGGCATTTTTTGTCGTTTTCTTTTTAAAACTTTATTACAAAGTATAGAATCAGAAATGATCTATTTTTAGATATTGAAAAATATATACAGTAGAATTCATTTAAGAAGTTCCTGCATGAAAGGTTTCCCTGCATAAGAAGTCCAAATTTTCCAGTCCCAGCATTTACACCAGTGTTTCTCAACGGGGGTGATATCGCCCCCATGTGGGCATTTTTTTATGTTGAGTGGGCGATTAGTAACAATTTATATTTTGGGGGACGAAAAACAATTTTCTGGGTGATATAGTAAAACATTATATTAAGAATAATTAGATATTTTATTTGTTATATCGTACAATAATTAAACAAATAACATTATACTAGTCACTAGTCTATTCAATGCAGTACGAATTTGGCATTAGCCTTGTCCCTCGGCATCGAAATTTTGTAGTGAAGGGGGCAATACTACGTAACGGTTTTATTGAAGGGGGCGACGATTCGTTAGAGGTTGAGAAACACTGATTTACACTATAAGATGTGTGTTAAAATTTCTGGCATAACAAGTTCCCATATAACAAGTTTTTCCATGTAAGAAATTTCAAAATATTGGTCCCATCAACAATATTTTTCCCCAAGTTTCTGTTGGAGACAAATTGTAATCTTTTTCTTCACCATAACTTTATCTGGAGTTACTTTATAAAAATAGTAAACTTTTAATAAAGTAACTCCAGTGTGATTTGCTCTAAGACATTATAAAATAAAATGATTTTGTAAGGTTAAATAACAAATACAGTTATTAAAATTATCTTGCGAGAGTAGAAAATAAACTAATTTATATTAAATTTACCAATATCGAGTGGCACTGACAACGACGCCAAACAGTAGATATTGGAGCTACCATGGAAAACACCAATATTGAGCATTTAAAGATTGCTAAATAAGACGACACCTGCACACCTGAGGTGGTTACTAATTTTGCTGGGCTCTTATTGTTTTGACCATACTCACCTATCTAGGTGCTGTCCACTAACTGTTGACATGTCCTATTGACACCAGACACGTAAGCACGTGCTAAAGTCAGTGAGTGCATCTTACTATTGTACTATGCTACACTATGCTATGTTATATTACTTGATATTGAAATAAATTCATGAATATACAAATAAATAGTTATTTTTTACAATTCCTGCCTAAGAAGTTTATTTTACAGCGGTCCCTTCAAAAACTTCTTAACAGGGTTCTATTGTATTTTAATTTTTATCTTAAAGGATTTTGAAAACTATTGAACTATTGAATTATTTTAGGTCTACTTTGAAATTCATATAAATAAAATTTTAAGTGAGAAACAAATACAGGTCCCTTGTATAACATGGTAGTTATGTTCTGAAAAGGTGCTGTGTTATGTGAATTTGTGTTATATGAAACAAAGGACTAATGTAAAACATAGAGTTATGTTCCAGGAGTTAGCAAAAGTATACTATTCTTTTTTGTTACTAAGAGAAATATGTTTATTAAAGCAATCAGTACTTTATTTCCAATCAATAATTAACTAACAATCACAATTAAAAGCACTGTTAATACTAATTTTAGTTAATAAAGGTGTTTCTTTTTACAAAGTATTGTCGTCATCTGAGCTTTTTTTTTTTTTTTGATCTTGATCAGAAGTATCAGCAACATTTTCATATTTTTTTATTTTTATCATAAAAAACTTTTATGGATGACGAAATAAAAATATGTTATTAATCGAAAATTTGTTATAGCGGATTGCGTTTGTTCAGTCGAGTACCGAGCGACTTTTTTCCCCCAGAATTTGAGTTCGAATACCGAGATATCGCTGTATTTCATTCGTCATTTTACGAATGATTGCTTACCTACAGTTCAAAATAGTTTAATAGCACTTATCTAAAAATGTTTAAATAAACTTTACTAAATACGAAGATTAATCTATAAAAAAGAAAACACAGTGGTAAAGGCTAAAGTTTAAAAGTAACAACGACTCCTAGATGATAGGAAAGTTAGTGGGATTTTTTTCTCCCCTGTCCTATCAGTTTTTACTAAAGTAACCTGACTAAAAGCACAAAATAAGCTGAAAATTTCAATATTCTAAAATCCATAGCCAAATTTGAGACGACACGCCGTGATTGCTTAAATTAAAAAATATCGAATAACGAAGTTTACACTTAAAATTTGTGAAATTTTGTATAGAGGATTTTCAAACCGTGTTAGAACGAAACCGTGTTGTAGAACTATCGTGTTGTATGAGGGATACCTGTAATTTAATTGATTTCAAATCTGTAATGATATTAATATTCAATAAATACAATAACTGTTTTAATTATTAGAAACCTTAAACAAAAGTAAATTTATGTTTTAAATATTAATTTCAAAATATATGAAATATATGCATAAAATTACGAAGATCAAGATAAAAATTGGGATTGTTTTGTTATCAAAGACTAATAGGTTGTGTCATAAATAATAGACTCACAATTTTACATTTCAAAAATATTTAAAATTACACAAATTATCATTGAAGCAAACGTCTTATCTTAACATAAAAAATTACAATATCAATTATTAATATTAAAATCATAACAATGTAGATATTTATTTTTGTCTTCTAAATAAAAAAAGCGAGCAACGAGTCGCTCAACTTTTCCAGCAATATATAAAATTTTGATGGCACCATCTGTTATCATATTTTATTTCAAAACTTTTTATATTTTTATCTATTATAAAACGGCAAATAGCGTAACTTTTAGGGTGGAATTGAGTTTTATAAAAAAATTGTCAATGCTAATAACGAGTAAAATCATTAAGTCTGGCCCTACTGGAAATACATACGACCCCATTATCTCCTCTCCCCCTCGGCCTTTAAACACTAAAATTTAAAAGCATCAATACCCCTAATAACCAATCCTTCCTGAAAAATTTCACAAATTTTCTACAAAAAGCAAAGGAGTTATTAATTAATCATCAAACAGGATGAACAAAATTATGCCCACACACACTACGTTCCATATATACAGAAATTACCTTCGAATGTTTTTGCACTTCTTGACGTTTCAAGATGTCCTAACTCCAAAAATGAAAAATCTGGGAGGGAATCAACAAACTTTTCCTCTGTTATGACAGCCGGAAAAGGTGTAATAATAATAACTTTCTGTAGTATCTCTGGAAAAGTCGGAAGTGCGGGGAAAATCCTGTTTACTATATTATCTTAAATATTTATTTAAATCGAAAAAAATTATTATTTGTTTCAATAATATAGTTAAAATTTTATTAACTGTTCTATTCAAACATTACAGAAAAATTAAAAGTTAAATTATTGATATATTAATTAATAGCGACTTGTCACGTAAAAATTGTTCGAATATTTTTATTTAATTCTTCTCCAATTTTTATTATTATTAAATGTTATTTATCTAGGGCAACAAGCAAGTCTTGTCAACTGCATTCCAAATAACGTTTAATTGTTGTTTTTAAAATCTCATTGATTTTCCATCTAATTATACACATTTATTAATAATTCTTGATAATTGAATCCTTTCAAATTATTATTAAATAATTTTATCGTAAAGTTAAATGAATTATCTTAAACAAAAGAAATTTGCATATTCGTTGCCAGTGGTAAGTAATTAAAATAAAATATTAAAATGCTGTTATAAATTAGCGTTATACTCGGAAATAAATGGATTTTGATACTAAAAATTTCGTGCGTTTCGTCAAAAATATGTAAAGATAGTAGCTTTATTCTTCAGAAGGATTAAATCTCGATGTGGTCTTTAAAACTAACTAAAGAAAAAGGAAAAATGGACAGACTGCTTTGTTTTAATATTGATTTAAAAGTTTTTCATACTTTTTTTTTGGTTAATTTATTTTCTTGTTTCTACATTAATTTTACAAAAAACATCTTAAGCAGTATACAATTTAATTTAAAACAAATTTAAAAACCTTTAAGACGTTTTAAACTATAGTATCAAAATAGAATAGAATTCCAATTCCTTTTTATGTTATACGTCTTTTAACGGAAGACTTGAGAATGTCTTGTATACGAGATATATTTTTAACATAATATTTTTAAAAAGATTTCTCGTATTATCATCTTTCACAGCTATTTTTAATTCATTTTTACTTCTTAATGTTTTCGCATAATGCGTTTTATTAACTCATGAAAAATTCCCAATTTTTAAAAAATTAATAGAAATATTTAAAATAAACATACTTATTTAAAAATCTCTGTTTTAATTAAGTTGAATTATATTCAAAAAAATATGAGTTTAGGTACAGTACGTTAACATTCACAAATTATTCGCATAATGTATTTAAAATAAAAATATATTTATCTTGTATTAAAACTAATAATATTTTATATAT